>NW_026576811.1:0-67916 GCF_028641065.1 Leucoraja erinaceus
TTGGTAATTCATTCTGCATTTTCACAAAGGATTCCCACATCACCCGCCGGGCACGGTTACCCTTCTCCATCACCAGACTGAGGAAGAGTGTGGAACTGTCTCTGCGGTTTCCCTTTACCAAGAGCTCAGCGACACTCTGTGAAGAACAACAATGAATATATTGAGAAGTGACTGAGACAATGCTAATGGGGAGGGAATTAACTGTTCAGTGATGGGATATTCTGGTCGCTTTGACCATAGTGACAGGCATTGGATTGCATCTTCATGCACCCATGACACTGTGCTGACAAACTGTGTACTCACAGAGTCCTGACAGCGTGAATCTCGCTTCACACCTGGCCGTGTCCGAGAACACAGCAGAGTTCAGCACGGGAACAGGCCATTCAGGCCAATGATGGCTGTGATGAAATTGATGTGAAATTAATCCAATTCCTTTTGGCCTCACATGGGCTGCATCCCACTAGGAATGGACATGTCCAGTCCAACCTGCATTTCTTCCCGCTCTGCATTTTGAAGCTATTATGTTCTTTCATCCACATTCTTACCCTGTGTGAGCCGGCATTCACTAATTGACCAGATAACTTCTTTATTTCTATACCTACCCCCAGTTTTACCCGATGAAAGACATTCCTCTCTTGTACATTTCCTGCAGCTCCTCCCCTCCTTTCACTGCACATTAACTCGGCTTCTCTCCCCACTGATGGATAAATAACTGACCTGCTGAATATTTTGTTTATATTGTAGACTAGACTAAGTGGGACCCGTTGGGTCCCATGTTCACACGGGAGGGCTGGTCCCCCAATGCAATATTCCACCTCTCAACTAATTTGAATATAGGTGGCCAGTGGGGGGGGGTGGCTTTCTGGAGCACTCGTATGGGTCCAACCGCTTAAGAATTTTGTAAGTTTCTATAAGATCCCCCCTCAATCTTCTAAATTCTAGCGAGTACAAGCCAAGTCTATCCAGTCTTTCTTCATATGAAAGTCCTCACATCCCAGGAATCAGTCTGGTGAACCTTCTCTGTACTCCCTCTATGGCAAGAATGTCTTTCCTCAGATTAGGAGACCAAAACTGTACACAATACTCCAGGTGTGGTCTCACCAAGACCCTGTACAACTGCATTAGAACCTCCCTGCTCCTATACTCAAATCCTTTTGCTATGAATACTAACATCCCATTCGCTTTCTTCACTGCCTGCTGCACCTGCATGCCTACTCAATAACTGGTGTACCATGACACCCAGGTCTCGTTCCATCTCCCCTTTTCCTAATCGGCCACCATTTAGATAATAGTCTACTTTCCTGTTTTTGCCACCTCACATTTATCCACATTATACTGCATCTGCCATGCATTTGCCCACTCACCCACCCTATCCAAGTCACCTAGCATCCTCCTCACAGCTAACACTGTCCCCCAGCTTCGTGTCATCCGCAATCTTGGAGATGTTGCATTCAATTCCCTCGTCCAAGTCATTGATATTTATCGTAAATAGCTGGGGTCCCAGCACTGAGCCTTGCGGTACCCCACTAGTCACTGCCTGCCATTATGAGAAGGGCCCGTTTACTCCTACTCTTTGCTTCCTGTCTGCCAGCCAGTTCTCTATCCACATCAATACTGAACCCCCAATACCGTGTGCTTTAAGTTTGTATACTAATCTCTCATGTGGGACCTTGTCGAAAGCCTTGTGAAAGTCCAGATACACCACATCCACTGGTTCTCCCTTATCCACTCTACTAGTTACATCGTCGAAAAATTCTATAAGATTCGTCAGACATGATTTACCTTTCGTAAATCCATGCTGACTTTGTCCAATGATGTCACCACTTTCCAAATGTGCTACTATCCCATCTTTAATAACTGACTCTAGCATGGTTGATATCTTATAGTTGCAGGTACATTAATGCAAACAAAGGTGTTGTTGGTAAATGTCTATGCACCTAACTTTGATGATGCTGAATTCTCTAATAGATTACTTAGTAATATACCTCATATAAATACTCATTTGTTCATTTTTGGGGGTAATCTGAATTGTGCGTTTGACCCAAAACTAGATTGTTCCAGTCCCCGCACTTTATCCCAATCAGCTATGTCTAAATCTTTTTCTGATTTTATGAGCCAGAGTGGTCTGGTTGACCCTTGGAGACTTCGTAACCCCTCAACCAAAAAGTTCTCTTTCTTTTCTCAGATACATCAATCATATTCAAGAATAGATTATTTCTTTATAGATTATTATCATGTGTCTCAACTCATGTTGTTGTTTCCTCAGATTATTCATGTATTCTAATATCTAATCATGCACCATTATCCAGATATTCAGTTATCCATACAGAAATCTACTCCCCCCCCCCCCCCTTTTGGAGATTCAACTCATTGTTTTTGGCTGATAAAACATTTGTGAATTTGTTTCAAACTCAATTGATGAGTTTCTCTTCTTTAACCAGAGTGGATCTACATATTATTCATTAATTTGGGAGTCGCTGAAAGCTTTTCTAAGATAGCAGATTATTTCATATTCCTCCTCGCTATATTTAAGAGGGAGTTAAATGTGGCCCTTGTGGCTAAAGGGATCAGGGGGTATGGAGAGAAGGCAGGGGTGGGATACTGAGTTGGATGATCAGCCATGATCATATTGAATGGCGGTGTAGGCTCGAAGGGCCGAATGGCCTACTCCTGCACCTATTTTCTATGTTTCTATGTTAAGTGGAGGACCTTAAAGAAATGGCCAGTGGTTCAACAGCCAAAGCGAAGAGAGATGGAGATAAAGGGCAGCCCTGATGTGTCCCATGTTCTAGTGCTAAGTATTCAGAATGAATATCATTGAACACTAGCTTGTGGCCAAATTCCTTCAATACCTTGAATAGGTACGCACACTCAACCCTATCGAATGCCTTCTCAGCATCTAATGAGATTACAATCTCAGGCAAATTATCAGAGTGTGTTGAATTAATAATATTTAAGAGTACGAGTGTTGAAAAATAAATGGCGTCCTTAATAAAGCCATTCTGTTCCTCAGAAATAATACGAGACAAAACTCTCTCCAGACGGAGAGCAATAATTTTGGCCAAAACGTTGGCATCAGCATTCAGTAAAGACAGAGATCTATAAGAACCACAGGAAGTGGGGTCTTTATCTTTCGTTAACAGAAGAACTATTGAAGATTCAGTCAGTGTGGGAGGTAACAAACCATTTTCCAAAGATTCATTGAACATCAACAAAAGATTTACTAGAATGTTGCCTGGGTTTCAACAACTAAGTTACAGAGATAGGTTGAATAAGTTAGGTCTTTATTCTCTGGAGCGCAGAAGGTTAAGGGGGGACCTGATAGAGGTCTTTAAAATGATGAGAGGGATAGACAGAGTTGATGTGGACAAGCTTTTCCCTTTGAGAATAGGGAAGATTCAAACAAGAGGACATGACTTCAGAATTAAGGGACAGAAGTTTAGGGGTAATATGAGGGGGAACTTCTTTACGCAGAGAGTGGTGGCGGTGTGGAATGAGCTCCCAGTGGAAGTGGTGGAGGCAGGTTCATTGGTATCATTTAAAAATAAATTGGATAGGCATATGGATGAGAAGGGAATGGAGGGTTATGGTACGAGTGCAGGCAGGTGGGACTAAGGGGGAAAAAATTTGTTCGGCATGGACTTGTAGGGCCGAGATGGCCTGTTTCCGTGCTGTAATTGTTATATGGTTATATGGTTAAAAGTAGAGGTTCCAATTTATCAATAAATGTCTTTAGAAACTCTATTGGAAATCCATCAGGGCCTGGGGCTTTGTTAGATTGCATTGCTGTCATTGCAAAACTTAGTTCTTCAAGCGAAAGTGGAGCATCAAATTATTTTGCACAGTCAGAATCAATGGTAGGATTCTCAAGATTGGCCAGGAACTGATCCATTTTGGTAGTATCAGCAGGGAATTCTGATTTGTATAGGGAAGAATAAAATGATTTATATGTGGCATTAATTTACACAGGATCCGTAACAGTCGTGTTAGAAACATTATTAATTTGAGGTATAAGACGCGAGGTGAACTGACGTTTTAATTGGTGTGCTAGTAATCGATTTGCTTTATCACCATGTTCATAATAAGTACCACGAGTTTGTAACAACAGTCGCTCAGCACTACTGATAGAAATAAGATCAAACTCTGCCTGAAGATTAAGATGCTTCTTAAATAGTCCTGGAGAAGGATCGGATGAACATTCTTGATTGAGGCTATTAATAGCAGATGTAGAAACATAGAAATTAGGTGCAGGAGTAGGCCATTCGGCCCTTCGAGCCTGCACCGCCATTCAATATGATCATGGCTGATCATCCAGCTCAGTATCCTGTACCTGCCTTCTCTCCATACTCCCTGATCCCCTTAGCCACAAGGGCCACATTTAACTCCCTCTTAAATATAGCCAATGAACTGGCCTCAACTACCTTCTGTGGCAGATAATTCCACAGATTCACCACATCTCGGTCCTAAAAGGCTTCCCTCCTGTCCTTAAACTGTGACCCCTAGTTCTGGACTTCCCCAACATCGGGAATAATGTTCCTGGATCTAGCCTGTCCAACCGCTTAAGAATTTTGTAAGTTTCTATAAGATCCCCCCTCAATCTTCTAAATTCTATCGTGTACAAGCCGAGTCTATGCAGTCTTTCTTCATATGAAAGTCCTGCCATCCCAGGAATCAGTCTGGTGAACCTTCTCTGTACTCCCTCTATGGCAAGAATGGCTTTCCTCAGATTAGGAGACTAAAACTGTACGCAGTACTCCAGGTGTGGTCTCACCAAGACCCTGTACAACTGCAGTAGAACCTCCTTGCTCTTATACTCAAATTCTTTTGCTATGAATGCTAACATACCATTTGCTTTCTTCACTGCCTGATGCACCTGCATTCCTACTTTCAATGACTGGTGTACCATGACACCCAGGTCTCGTTGCATCTCCCCTTTTCCTAATCGGCCACCATTCAGATAATAGTCTACTTTCCTGTTTTTGCCACCAAAGTCGATAACCTCAGATTTATGCACATTATACTGCATCTGCCCACTCACCCAACCTATCCAAGTCACCTTGCAGCCTCCTAGCATCCTCCTCACAGCTAACACTGCCCCCCAGCTTCGTGTCATCCGCAAACTTGGAGATATTGCATTCAATTCACTCATCCAGATCATTAATATATATTGTAAATAGCTGGGGTCCCAGCACTGAGTCTTGCGGCACCCCACTAGTCACTGCCTGCCATTCTGAAAAGGACCAGTTTACTCCTACTCTTTGCTTCCTGTCTGCCAGCCTGTTCTCTATCCACATCAATACTGAACCCCCAATACCGTGTGCTTTAAGTTTGTATACTAATCTCTCATGTGGGACCTTGTCGAAAGCCTTGTGAAAGTCCAGATATAACACATCCACTGGTTCTCCCATGTCCACTCTACTAGTTACATCGTCGAAAAACTCTATAAGATTCGTCAGACATGATTTACCTTTCGTAAATCCATGCTGACTTTGCTATTTCCGGCAGATTATTTATGTCTTCTTTAGTGAAGACAGAACCAAAGTAGTTATTCAATTGGTCTGCCATGTCATTGTTCCCCATTATCAATTCGCCTGTTTCTGACTGCAAGGGACCTACATTTGTTTTAACTAATCTTTTCCTCTTCACATATCTATAAAAACTTTTGCAGTCAGTTTTTATGTTCCCTACCAGTTTTCTTTCATAATCTATTTTCCCTTTCCTAACTAAGCCTTTTGTCCTCCTCTGCTGGACTCTGAATTTCTCCCAGTCCTCTGGTAGGCTGCTTTTTCTGGCTAATTTGTACGCTTCATCTTTTGCTTTGATACTATCCCTGATTTCCCTTGTTATCCACGGGTGCACTACCTTCCCTTATTTATTATTTTGCCAAACTGGCATGAACAATTGTTGTAGTTCATCCATGCAGTTTCTAAATGCCTTCCATTGCATATCGACCGTCAACCCTTTAAGAATCTTTACGTGAATCTTGGCCAATTCACGTCTCATATCCTCAAAGTCACCTTTCTTTAAGTTCAGGACCCTTGTTTCTGAATTAACAATGTCTCTCCATCCTAATGAAGAACTCAACCATATTATGGTCACTCTTGCCCAAGGGGCCACGCACAACAAGACTGCTAACTAACCCTTCCTCATTACTCAATACCCAGTCTAGAATAGCCTGCTCTCTCGTTGGTTCCTCTACATGTTGGTTTAGAAAACTATCCCGCATACATTCCAAGAAAAGGATTAAGCCATTTAGAACACAGATGAGGAAACACTTTTTCACACAGGCAGTTGTTAGTCTGTGGAATTCTCTGTCTCAGAGGGCGGAGGACGCCGGTTCTCTGGATACTTTCAAGAGAGCGCTAGATAGAGATCTTAAAGATAGCGGAGTCTGGGAATATGGGGAGTAGGCAGGAACGGGGTACTGTTTGTGGATGATCAGCCGTGATCATATTGAATTGCTGTGCTGGCTCGAAGGGCTGAATGGCCTCCTCCTACTCCTATTATCTATGTTTCTATGTAAAAGCTTTTAACTCCACATCACCATCTACATCTCTCCTGCGACTCTCAGTCTGAGGAAGGGTCTCGACCTCGAAATGTCGCCCATTCCTTCTCTCCAGAGATGCTGCCTGACCCGCTGAGTTACTGCAGCATTTTGTAGTCTGGCCCCCCTTGAGGTTTTATCTCAGGTTTGCAGCCTCTGCAGCTGCTGTGATTGTTTCCCCCCCCCCCCCCCCCCCCCCCAACTTGGTGTAGGAGCCGCGGGGGCGGGGCCGTCCGCACCATGGCAACCGTTGCTTGGGCGGGATAGGCGGCTCGGATTGGCGAAGGGCGCTGTACGTCCAAGAGGCGGGGCGCGGCGCTGATTCAAGATTCAAGAGTTTATTGTCATGTGTCCCAGATAGGACAATGAAATTCTTGCTTTGCTGCAGCACAACACAATATAGTAGGCATGAATAGAAAAGTCAGTGTGTCCATATACCATTATATAAATATATACACACATATATACCATTATAAAAATATACTAGACTAAGTGGGACCCGTTGGGTCCCATGTTCACACTGGAGGGCTGGTCCCCGACGCAATATTCCACCTCTCCACCAATTCCAATATTGGTGGCCAGTGGGGGGGCTTTCTGGAGCGCTGGTATGGGTTCTTGGGGTGCCAGCTCAGTCCCTCAAGCCCGATCTGCTGGCACCTCACTCACAGCTGGTGGGCTGGCAGTAGACTCATGGCTATCCCTTGAAATTCCATTTCAAGCAGAGTGCAAGACCACCAAATTCAAATTCATCAAGGATCCATCAATCAAGGCCACCAAATTCAAGTGCAGTTTCATATCACTTTCAGCAGGGTGCAAGGCCACCAAATTCAGTGCAGTGCAAGGCCACCAAATTCAGAACTACCCTGGACCTCCCTCGCTGCGGACATTTTCGAAAGGCACGGCAAGCACTACCAAATACTAGTCGATTCCTATTCACATTTTTCTGCATTTGGTGTACCGGTCAAACTGCAAACTGACCACGGAAGACAATTCACCAGTCAAGCTTTTAAGCACTTTGCGATTCAATGGAACTTTCAACATGTCATCAGCTGCCCCAAATACCTCAATCCAACGGCCTCGCTGAGCGCGCTGTCAGGAGCGCAAAGCAGCTGATGGAACATTCACATCTTGCCAAATCCAATGTCTACCTAGATCTGTTAAACCTTAGAAACATCTCTAGGGATAGTGTCCTCAGCTCTCTCCCGCCTAGCGCCTGATGTCTTGCACGACAAGGCCACAGCTCCCTGTTGCCCAGCAACAGCTGAACCCACGGGTGCTCAAACCAGCTGCGGTCCAGCAGCATATTCAGGACAAACATGATGTCCAGAAGCGCTCCTATGGCAAGTCCAGCAAACTACTGAAACCGCTGCTGCAAGGTCAAGCGGTTCGCCTGCAGTTGGACAAACCAGACTGGGTTTCGTTGAGGGACTATCCAAGGAACCTTGTTCCTACCTTGTCAACGTCGATGGTGTTCTGTACCGACGCAGCCGCCAACATCTTCTGCCCGTGACTGAGCCGAGACCAGCTCCTCCCGGTCCTCATGCCCCGCCATTGGTTTTCAAGACAACTGCTGCTGTTGTCCATCCAAGACTTCCTGACCCCAGTATGAATTCCCCGCGACGTTCGGCTCCAACGCTCCCCAGCGCCTCTGGTCCTGCATGTTCGCCCTGCCGTTCATCTCCAGGTCCCCTGGTTGCGTTCTCATCCTCGAGTTCTCCACCTACCAGTCCTACTCACTCGTCCAGAACGGAGGGGGAGGGGTTTGTCTGCACGCGCTTGGGTCGGGTTAGTAGACCGCCAGACAGATACGGCGAGTATATTTAACCTCACGTGTTCTAACAACTGACTAACAACTCTTTCCTCTACGGGGAAGGATGTAGACTGGTTATTGTATATAAACCAATCAGAGCAATGTGCTACCACTAACTCCACCCTATTGAACACTTCATATTAACACTCACTTCATATATTACGTAGTCGCACTAGTGGTCGAGTGGAACTAACATATATTGTACTGTGACACTATGAATGATGATTAAAGCTGACTTATACAGTGTCCGTGCACTTGTTTGCTATGTCCAAACCCTTAATAATCTTATATGTTTCAATAAGATATCCTCTCATCCTTCTATATTCCAGAGCATAGAGTATGCAGTGCAATGCTTTTGCTTATGTTCTCGGCTGGTTTCAACAAGATACTGTAAATACTGGCTTTCTGAATGCTGCACTCTTTGCAGAGCACAATGGATTTGATCAACCAATTGACTGCACGGATTGCTACTAAATTGCCAACAATATTGCATGGGCATCTTTTGTCCTTGCTCTTCCTACTCGATTAAATTTAGCAATTGATGTGTCTGCATTTGAGGGAGTCCACATCTCTGAGGATATGACATGGTCATCACACGCCTCAGCACTGGTGAGTAAGGCAAGGCAGCGCCTTTACCACCTCAGGCAATTGAGGAAATTCAAAGTGTCTCCGAGGATCCTCCAGTGCTTCTACGCAGCGGCGGTGGAAAGCATCTTGTCCGGGAACATTACCATCTGGTTTGGGAATTACTCTGCCAAGGACAAGAAGGCTCTGCAGAGAGTAGTGCGTTCGGCCGAACGCACTATGGGAACTTCACTCACCCCACTGCAGGAACTATACAACAGGAGGTGCAACTCCAGAGCAAACAAAATCATGAGAGATCTCTTCCACCCCTGCAACGGACTGTTCCAGCCGCTACGGTCAGGCAAACGCCTCCGTTGCCATGCAGTGAGAACGGAGAGGTTGAGAAGGAGTTTCTTCCCAGAGACAATTCGGACTGTAAACGCCTATCTCACCAGGAACTAACTCTACAGGACGTTTTTTCCTTCTATTATTTATTATGTAAAAGAATATGTGTGTTATGATTGTGTTTATAATTTGTTTGGTTGTTTTGTTGTTTGTCTTTTGCACAAAAGTCCGCGAGCATTGCCACTTTCATTTCACTGCACATCTCGTATGTGTACGTGACAAATAAACTTGACTTGACTTGACTTGACTTGACTCCATATACATGCCGTCTGCAGTGCAGTGTAAAACTGCTCCCAGTTTGCACAGAGCCTGTCTTCCCAGTAACGGGAGTGGGGCCTTTCTAGAGATTATAAAAGTATCAATAAACGGCTTGCCATTCATCTTAATACGAGTGTGTTCTGATAAAGGTTCTATCATGGGGACACCAGCAACCCCAATAGTATTAATATTTGATTGACTGACGGGGATGTCCACGGAGGGCGGCACAGATGACATAGTGGCTCCTGTATCGACCAGAAGGTCTCAATGGCAGTCGCCTATCTTGACTGCAGCCATGGGTTCTTCTTCCATTGATTTAGACAACCTGATCACAGCCGCCTGTACCACCTTACCTCCGAGACATATATTATAACCATATAACCATATAACAATTACAGCACGGAAACAGGCCATCTCGGCCCTACAAGTCCATGCCGAACAAATTTTTTTCCCCTTAGTCCCACCTGCCTGCACTCGTACCATAACCCTCCATTCCCTTCTCATCCATATGCCTATCCAATTTATTTTTAAATGATACCAATGAACCTGCCTCCACCACTTCCACTGGGAGCTCATTCCACACCGCCACCACTCTCTGCGTAAAGAAGTTCCCCCTCATATTACCACTAAACTTCTGTCCCTTAATTCTGAAGTCATGTCCTCTTGTTTGAATCTTCCCTATTCTCAAAGGGAAAAGCTTGTCCACATCAACTCTGTCTATCCCTCTCATCATTTTAAAGACCTCTATCAGGTCCCCCCTTAACCTTCTGCGCTCCAGAGAATAAAGACCTAACTTATTCAACCTATCTCTGTAACTTAGTTGTTGAAACCCAGGCAACATTCTAGTAAATCTCCTCTGTACTCTCTCTATTTTGTTGACATCCTTCCTATAATTTGGCGGCCAAAATTGTACACCATACTCCAGATTTGGTCTCACCAATGCCTTGTACAAATTTAACATTACATCCCAACTTCTATACTCAATATTGAGGGGACACCAAAAAATTACGGACATTAGTCATCTCCGTTATTTTTTTGTTACCACATCTGCTGGCGATCCCGGCGGAACACTGGGATCTCCTACCTTTTCCAGGTGTCTTTTGGTCTTTTTTATCACCGTGGCAATGCTCTTTCTTATCTGCATCTTTCCCTCCCGGACCGCCTGTTTCTTTTCCTCAGGCCTCCCTCTAGTCAAGTCAAGTCAAGTCAAGTCAAGTCAAGTCAAGTTTATTTGTCACATACACATACGAGATGTGCAGTGAAATGAAAGTGGCAATGCTCGCGGACTTTTGTGCAAAAGACAAACAACAAAACAACCAAACAAATTATAAACACAATCATAACACACATATTCTTTTACAAAATAAATAATAGAAGGAAAACGTTCTGTAGAGTTAGCCCCTGGTGAGATAGGCGTTTACAGTCCGAATTGCCTCTGGGAAGAAACTCCTTCTCAACCTCTCCGTTCTCACTGCAGGATCAGATTTCTCCAATCAACCACTGTTTCCTCCCATATTCTATTCACAAGTCTGTTAAAACAAAAGTTATGTTTCCGTGGAAAATGTCTTGTAATATTCGATTTACAGTTTGCACGCACTGGTTTTACCCCATCCATAAACCGCCGTCACCTTTCAATTTCTATAGTCAGTCACAGCACGGATGGTGCTCACAAATGACGCCCTGACATCACCGCCAATACGAGAGGGGATGCTGGCCCCGCCCCCTGCCATTGCGCAGAGTCACATGGGGGGGGCAGCATGCATCATGGGAAGAAGGTCACACAGTGCTGGAGTCTCTCAGCGGGTCGGGCCCGTCTGTGGACAGAAGGAATGCATGACATTTCGGGTCAATACCCTTCTTCAATCTGATGGAAGGTGTAGAGAAAACAAGAAACATAGAAACATAGAAATTAGGTGCAGGAGTAGGCCATTCGGCCCTTCGAGCCTGCACCGCCATTCAATATGATCATGGCTGATCATCCAACTCAGTATCCCGTACCTGCCTTCTCTCCATACCCTCTGATCCCCTTGGCCACAAGGGCCACATCTAACTCCCTCTTAAATATAGCCAATGAACTGGCCTCAACTACCCTCTGTGGCAGAGAGTTCCAGAGATTCACCACTCTCTGTGTGAAAAAAGTTCTCCTCATCTCGGTTCTAAAGGATTTCCCCCTTATCCTTAAGCTGTGACCCCTTGTCCTGGACTTCCCCAACATCGGGAACAATCTTCCTGCATCTAGCCTGTCCAACCCCTTAAGAATTTTGTACGTTTCTATAAGATCCCCTCTCAATCTCCTAAATTCTAGAGAGTATAAACCAAGTCTATCCAGTCTTTCTTCATAAGACAGTCCTGACATCCCAGGAATCAGTCTGGTGAACCTTCTCTGCACTCCCTCTATGGCAATAATGTCCTTCCTCAGATTTGGAGACCAAAACTGCACGCAATACTCCAGGTGTGGTCTCACCAAGACCCTGTACAACTGCAGTAGAACCTCCCTGCTCCTATACTCAAATCCTCTTGCTATGAAAGCCAACATACCATTTGCAACAAAGGAAGTGTAAGGAGTGTAAACAGGACAAAGGGAATGTAGTTCAAGGAAAATGTAGAATCATTGTTGGATAGATCAATGGGAGGCCACCATCGACCCCACAGTCAAAAAGGCCCAACAGAGGATGTACTTCCTGCGGCAGCTGAGGAAACACAATCTGCCACAGGCAATGATGGTCCAGTTTTATACAGCCATCGTAGAGTCTGTCCTCACCTTCTCCATCACGGTCTGTGTATCCGCTGGTGCTCCCGCAGCCCCCGTGCTCTTCTGTCACAGTGGGAGCAGCTGCTCGCCGGCGTGGGCCCGCCGGTGCTGCCGCAACCCCCGCGAGCTGTCAAACGTCTCACCACAGTACGGGCAGTCGTAGGGCTGGCCTCTGGTTTGCACGTGCTGGTGAGACAGGGCGTGGGAGGCCATGGCAAAGTGCTCTCCACACACCGGGCTGGGGACCGGACGTTCGCCGGTGTGCACCCGCTGGTGGGACAGCAGATAGGTGGAGCAGGTGAAGCCCTTGCTACACTGGTTACAGGTGAAGGGGCGCTCGCCGGTGTGGGTGCGCTGGTGCTCCAGCAGGTGGTTGGAGCGGGTAAAGCTTTTGCCGCAATCGCTGCAGGTGTAGGGGCGCTCGCCAGTGTGCAGGCGCCCGTGTACCTTCAGATTCGGCTTCGACTTGAAGCTTTTGCTGCAGTCAGAGCAGGTGAAGGGTCGCTCACTGCTGTGCACCCGCCGGTACCGTCGTAGCCCCGACAACTGGGCAAAGCTTTTGCCGCAGCTGGAACAGCCATAGGGCCTCTCGCCCGTGTGCACACGCCGGTGGATCTTCAGCTCTTGCACCCTCTTGAACCTCTTGCCGCAGTCGGAGCAGCCAAAGGGCCTCTCGCCGGAGTGCACCTGCAGGTGCCGCAGCAGGTTGTCGGAGTGGGTGAAACCCTTGCCGCACTGCATGCAGGTGTGTAGGGGCGCTCGCCGGTGTGGGTGCGCTGGTGCTCTAGTAGTTTGTCGGTGCGGGTGAAGCCCTTGCCGCAGTCACTGCATGTGTAGGGCCGCTCCCCGGTGTGCAGACGCCTGTGTACCTTCAGGTGTGGCGACGACTTGAAGCCTTTGCCGCAGTCGGAGCAGGTGAAGGGCCGCTCGCTGCTGTGCACCCGCCGGTGCTCCCACAGCCCCGACAACTGGGCAAAGCTCTTGCCACAGATGGAGCAGCCGAATGGCCTCCCGCCGGAGTGCTCGCGGTTGTGCCGCAGCAGGTTGTCGTAGCGGGTGAAGATCTTGCCGCACTCTGAGTAGTCAAAGGGGCGTTCTCCCGTGTGCACCCGCCGGTGGATCTCCAGCTGGCTCGGGCTCTGCCAGGCCTTGCCACACACGTCACACTCACAACGCTTCTCCTTGTGCCCCGTCATGTGGTCCTCCACTGAAGCTCAGCCCGCACACCGAGCAGATGGGGGGGGGGGGGGGCTCACGGGCACCATGGCCGCCCTCAATGGCCCCTCACGTCCCCGTCTCTCTGTCCACACCAACGGCTCCTAAACACTGCAGGTGGGGAACACAGAGGGTCAACAAGCTGGTGAACAGGACATTACTAACATAGAAACATAGAAATTAGGTGCAGGAGTAGGCCATTCGGCCCTTCGAGCCTGCACCGCCATTCAATATGATCATGGCTGATCATCCAACTCAGTATCCCGTACCTACCTTCTCTCCATACCCTCTGATCCCTTAGCCACAAGGGCCACAGAGGGCAGGAGGATGATAGGGGGGGGCTGGCCTCAACTAAGGGGTGTGGCGGAGGTGTTGAGGGATGAGGCGGTGAGGACTCTCCTTAGGGGGGAAAAGGGGTTCTCATCTCGGGGGAGATGGTGAGGAGACCCTTATCCTTAAAGTGGCATGAGGACCCCTTGGGTGAGACTTCCCCGGGGGGGAACACCGACCTGGGTGCGCTGAGTTTCCAGACACCGCGTCGAGCCGCACGTAGTCCCCCAGCCAGCTGCCCTGCGCCGTGATGGCACGACAAGCGCCCTGACGTCACCCCCAAAACAAGGGGGACTGCCGGCACTGCCCAGCTGGTGGTTGGTGCCGAGTCACATGGGAGGCAGCATGCATCATGGGAAGGTCACAGAGTGCAGGGGGGGGGGAGCTCTTCTGAATGGAGTCCCTTGCGAGGGAAAACATTGGGACTGACGAGGTAGAGTCACTGTGGATTGAGTTGAGGAATTGTAAAGGCAAGAAGACACTAATTGGTGTTATTTACAGACCCCCAAATAGTAGCCCGGTGGGTGTAAGTTGCAGCAGGAGTTAAAACTGGCATGTAACAAAGGTAATGCCACTGTGGTGATGTGGGATTTCAATATGCAGGTAGACTGGGAAAATCAGGTTGGTTCAGGACCCCAAGAAAGAGAGCTTGTAGAATGCCTCCGAGATGGATTCTTAGATCAGCTTGTAATGGAGCCGACCAGAGGAAAGGCAATTCTGGATTTAGTGTTGTCCAATGAATCAAATTTGATAAAAAGAACTCGAGGTAAAGGAACTGCTTGAAGGTAGTGATCATAATATGATTAGTTTCAATCTGCAATTTGAGAAGGAGAAGGTTGAATCGGAAGTGTCAGTGATGCAGTTGAACAAAGAGGACTATGAAGGCATGAGAGGGGAGCTGGCCAAGCAAGACTGGAAAGGGATCCTAGCAGGAATGACGGTGGAACAGTAATGGCAGGAATTTCTGGGCATAATCCGGAAGACGCAGGATCATTTCATTCCAAAAAGGAAGAAAGATTCTAAGGGGAGCAGGAGACAACCGTGGCTCCATAGTGTATCTAGACTTTCAGAAAGCCTTTGATAAGGTCTCGCACGGGAGACTGGTGACTAAAGTAGAGCACATGGTATTGGGGGTAGGGTGTTGACGTGGATAGAAAATTGGTTGGCAGAGAGGAAGGAAAGAGTAGGAGTGAACGGGTCCTTTTCAGAATGGCAGGCAGTGGCGAGTGCCGCAAGGCTCAGTGTTGGGGCCGCAACTGTTTACCATATATATTAATGATTTGGAAGAGGGAATTAGGAGCAACACTAGCAAGTTTGTGGATGACACAAAGCTGGGTGTCAGTGTGAATTGTGAAGAGGATGTTAGGAGGTTGCAGGGTGACCTGGACAGGTTGAATGAGTGGGCAGATGCATGGCAGATGCAGTATAATATAGATAAATGTGAGGTTATCCACTTTGGCGGCAAAAACAAGGGGGCAGATTATTAACTCAATGGGGTTAGGTTAGGTAATGGGGAGGTACAGGAAGACCGGAGTGTCCTTGTCACCGGTCACGGAAAGTTGGCTTACAGGTACAGCACGCAATGAAGAAAGCTAATGGAATGTTGGCCTTCATAACAAGATGATTTCAGTATAGGAATAGAGAGGTTCATCTGCAGTTGTATAGGGCTCTGGTGAGACCACATCTGGAGTATTGCATCCAGTATTGGTCTCCTAATTTGAGGAAGGGCATCCTTGTGATTGTGGCAGTGCAGCGTAGGTTCACGAGATTGATCCCTGGGATGGCGGGACTGTCATATGAGGAAAGATTGAAAAGACTAGGCTTGTATTCACTGGAGTTTAGAAGGACGAGGGGGGATCTTATAGAGACATATAAAATTATAAAAGGACTGGACAAGCTAGATGCAGGAAAAATGTTCCCAATGTTGGGCGAGTCCAGAACCAGGGGCCACTGTCTTAGAATAAAAGGGAGGCCATTTAAGACTGAGGTGAGGAAAAAAAATTTCACCCAGTGTTGTGAATTTGTGGAATTCCCTGCCACAGTGGAGGCCAAGTCACTGGATGGATTTAGATAGATAGATAGATATAGATATGCCATTTATTGTCACTATACATGTACAGTGAAACTGAAAGCTGCTCGTACTCAGTGCATACATACAATTTAGCACAAAAATCAAGAAACAGAAAAAACAAAAAACAGAAGGGAGATGGGGGGGGGGGGGGGGGGGGGAATAGGTGCACAAATTCTGCGGCGCTACATACATATATACATATATACAGATGGAAGTCCGTGTTGGGCGGTGTAGTCAGTGCCCAGTAGTTAATTATAAGTAGTTATAATTCTCGGATTTGAGTTAGTAGAGCTCTAGGGGCTAGTGGAGTCACGGGATATGGAGAGAAGGCAGGCACGGGTTATTGATTGGGGACGGTCAGCCATGATCACAATGAATGGCAGTGCTGGCTCGAAGGGCAGAATGGCCTCCTCCTGAACCTATGTCCTATGTTTCTGTTTCTAACTCAGCGTCTGTGGAGGCGCTACAGCAGGAGTTCGAGGAACAGTGCACCGCGGCCTCCCGACGCCAGAGGGCGCTGCACCGGGAGGACTAGGGGCGCTGCAGGGAGGACTAGGGGCGCTGCACCGGGAGGACTAGGGGCGCTGCACTGGGAGGACTAGGAGGCGCTGCACCGGGAGGACTAGGGGCGCTGCACTGGGAGGACTAGGGGCGCTGCACTGGGAGGACTAGAGGCGCTGCACTGGGAGGACTAGGGGCGCTGCACTGGGAGGACTAGGGGCGCTGCCCCGGGAGGACTAGAGGCGCTGCACTGGGAGGACTAGGGGCGCTGCACACGGGAGGACTAGGGGCGCTGCACTGGGAGGACTAGGGGCGCTGCACTGGGAGGACTAGGGGCGCTGCACTGGGAGGACTAGGGGCGCTGCACTGGGAGGACTAGGGGCGCTGCACTGGGAGGACTAGGGGCGCTGCACCGGGAGGACTAGGGGCGCTGCACCGGGAGGACTAGGGGCGCTGCACTGGGAGGACTAGGGGCGCTGCACTGGGAGGACTAGGGGCGCTGCACTGGGAGGACTAGGGGCGCTGCACTGGGAGGACTAGGGGCGCTGCACTGGGAGGACTAGGGGCGCTGCACTGGGAGGAATAGAGGCGCTGCACCGGGAGGACTAGGGGCGCTGCACTGGGAGGACTAGGGGCGCTGCACCGGGAGGACTAGGGGCGCTGCACCGGGAGGACTAGGGGCGCTGCACCGGGAGGACTAGAGGCGCTGCACTGGGAGGACTAGAGGCGCTGCACTGGGAGGACTAGGGGCGCTGCACCGGGAGGACTAGGGGCGCTGCACTGGGAGGACTAGGGGCGCTGCACTGGGAGGACTAGGGGCGCTGGGCCGAGCGGCGGCGGCGGCTGTTCTCACCTGTGGCTCCGCCCCGTCGACACGCCGGCCCCGCCTCACGTGACCAGGTCCCGACTCCTCCCTCCCACTGACGGGCAGCGCCAGCGACCAATTGGAGCAGGTCCGGCAACCCCCGGGCCGACGTCACAAAGGACCAGGTACCACCCCCTCCTTGCGTCCAACCAATCAGAGCCCCTCCGACGGACAGCGCCCTCCGCCAATCGGAGCCGCGCATCCCGCCCTAGCAACGGTTGCCAGCCAAGCTCCTCTACAGATGGACCACTCGTGCTGATGGATGCAATGTAGCAGCAGCAGCAACTTTCATCCATTTCCGTAACCTGACCCGAGTCAACCCGACTCGCCTCGACTCGCAGTGTCATCAACGTTTGTGTTCATAAATTTAAATTCTAAAAATGAGGAGAAGATTTTTACCAAATAACTTTTATTTTTACGAGAATGTTTCTGTAACCGGCTTCCGTCACCGCACTATTATCCTACGGGATCTTTGGTGCGGAGACGGGAGCCGGTTACGGAAATGGGGCCGAAAATTACCCATAGAAACATAGAAATTAGGTGCAGGAGTGGGCCATTCGGCCCTTCGAGCCTACACCGCCATTCAATATGATCATGGCTGATCATCCAACTCAGTATCCCGTACCTGCCTTCTCTCCATACCCCCTGATCCCCTTTAGCCACAAGGGCCACATCTAACTCCCTCTTAAATATAGCCAATGAACTGGCCTCGACTACCCTCTGTGCAGAGAGTTCCAGAGATTCACCACTCTCTGTGTGAAAAAAGTTCTTCTCATCTCGGTTTTAAAGGATTTCCCCCTTATCCATAAGCTGTGACACCTTGTCCTGGATGAATCTGCCCATGACCGTACTACGTCTTTTTCACCAAGTACACTATCTTGCTCGCTTTAGGATCTTATAGCGGCTCCTGCACCATGGGGTGGGGGGGGAGGGAAACAAGCACAGCAGCTGCAGAGGCTGCAAACCTGAGATAAAACCTAAAACTGAGATAAGGGGAGCCAGACAGCTGTAACTCAGCGGGACGGGCAGCATCTCTGGACAAAAGGAATGGTCGAGACCTCTTTTCTCAGACTGAGAGTCGCAGGAAAGTTGTCGACGGTGATGTGGAGTGGAAAGCTTTTACATATAAACATAGACAATAGGTGCAGGAGGAGGACATTCAGCCCTTCGATCCAGCCGTTCATATGTGATCTTGACTGATCATCCCCAATCAGTACCCTGCCTTCCCATATCCCCTGACTCCTCTATCATTAAGAGCCCCATCTAGCTCTCTCTTGAAATCATCCAGAGAACTGGCCTCCACCACCCTCTGAGGAAGAGAATTACACACTCACAACTCTCTGTGTGAAAAAGTGTTTCCTCATCTCCGTTCTAAATGGCTTATCCCTTATTCTTGAACAGAGTTGACGTGGAAAAGCTTTTCCCACTGAGAGTAGGGAAGATTCAAACAAGGGGACATGACATGAGAATTAAGGGACTGAAGTTTAGGGGTAACATGAGGGGGAACTTCTTTACTCAGAGAGTGGTAGCTGTGTGGAATGAGCTTCCAGTGAAGGTGGTGGAGGCAGGTTCGTTTTTATCATTTAAAAATAAATTGGATAGTTATATGGATGGGAAGGGAATGGAGGGTTATGGTCTGAGCGCAGGTATATGGGACTGGGGAGATTATGTGTTCGGCACGGACTAGAAGGGTCGAGATGGCCTGTTTCTGTGCTGTAATTGTTCTATATGGTTATATGGTTAACAATGGCTCCTGGTTCTGAACTCCCCCAATCTTGGGAACATGTTTCCTGCCTCTAGCGTGTCCAAACCCTTAATAATCTTATATGTTTCAATAAGATATCCTCTCATCCTTCTAAATTCCAGAGTAAACAAGCCCAGCTACTCCATTCTCTCAGCATATGACAGTCCTGCCATCCCAGGAATCAACCTTGGAAATCTACGCTGCACTCCCTCAATAGCAAGAATGTTCTTCCTCAAATTTGGAGACCAAAACTGCGCACAACACTCCAGGTGTGGTTCCACTAGGGCTCTTTGCTCCTATACTCAACTACTCTTGTTATGAAAGCCAACATGGCAACATGGCATGCTGTACCTGCATACCCCCAGATCCTGTTGTACTCCCCCTTTTCCCAACTTGACACCATTTAAATAATCTGCCTTCCTGTTTTTTTGCTACAAAAGTGGATGACCTCACATTTATCTTCATTAAACTGCATCCGCCATGCATCTGAGGAGGAGGAGCCTTCGAGGAAGAGCCATCTTGGGGAACGGCTGCTAACTAGCAGCCGTCCGTTTAATTCACTTTTTTTTGGAAGTTTTAGTGAGTTCTCCAGAGTGGGGAATCTCTGGAATTCTCTGCCACAGAGGGTAGTTGAGGCCAGTTCATTGGCTATATTTAAGAGGGAGTTAGATGTGGCCCTTGTGGCTAAGGGGATCAGGGGGTATGGAGAGAAGGCAGGTACGGGATACTGAGTTGGATGATCAGCCACGATCATATTGAATGGCGGTGCAGGCTCGAAGGGCTGAATCGCCTACTCCTGCACCTAATTTCTAGTTTTCTGTGCCTTGTCTGTGGGAGAAATTACTTTTTAATGTGGGGGGTAGGGGGTAATAATATTTCTAGGTCCCTACCTGGTTGGTGAGGCAGCTTTTTCTCCGGGCTGCCCCGTCGACCCGTCCTTGCGGCCCACCAGCGGGCATGGTGCGCCGTTTCCTGGCTGGGACCGCCCAGCACCTCGGCTTTGGTGGCGGCACAGCGCTGGAGCGCTACTGTGGAGCGGAGCGGGCAATGCCTTGACTGAGTCGCCGTGCTGGATCGACGCCCTGGAGTCCGGTGAGCTGTGACCGCCGAGATCAACACCTCCGGGCTGCGGGTCTGCGGAGCGGAGCGGGCGGCGCCGACTCTAACATCGGGAGCCTGGGAGCTCCAAACCGGCGCGGCCTTGTCGGCTTCGGAAGCCGCGATCCCCAGTTACAAAGCGGCCGTTCCAGGTGGCCCTGCCGCTGAGAGGACTCTCCCGACGCCGGGGCAACACCACCCGGCCAGAACGGTCAGGAACATCGGGCCTCCATAGAGGCAACTGTGGAGGCCTCAATAGGCCTGACTTTGGGAGAACTGGAGATGGGGACTGGACATTGTGCCTCCCCCCACAGTGGCAATCATTGTGGGGGGATGATTTTTCTGTGTGTAAGTTAATATGTTAGTCTGTGTCCAAGATGGCTGTCGGAAGGGAGAGTGGACGCTGGCGTGCTTTAGCTGCCGCTGCTCTCTCTTCACATTGTGTTTCTGATTTTTTGTCTTTGGAGCGATTTCTGTCTTTAATTTGTGTATTGGTGGTGTCCTTATTATTTATTTTACTCTGACTATATGTTTTTTCTCTCTTGTTAATCTCTGTAAGGTGTCCTTGAGACTTTGAAAGGCTCCCGCAAATAACATGTATTATTATTATCTGCCCACTCACCCAACCTGTCCAAG
This sequence comes from Leucoraja erinaceus, assembly GCF_028641065.1. Taxonomy (NCBI): domain Eukaryota; kingdom Metazoa; phylum Chordata; class Chondrichthyes; order Rajiformes; family Rajidae; genus Leucoraja; species Leucoraja erinaceus. The sequence goes on from NW_026576811.1 coordinate 20,794, forward strand.
TCACCCTGCATTCTCATAGCATCCTCCTGACAGTTCACACTGCCACCCAGCTATGTGTCATCTGCAAATTTGCTAATGTTACTTTTAATCCCTTTATCTAAATCATTGATGTACATTGTAAATAGTTACGGTTCCAGCACCGTGCCTTGCGGTGCCCCACTAGTCACTGCTTGCCACTAGTCACTGCTTGCCATTATTTTTCCCACTAATCTCCTATGTGGGACCTTATTAAATGCTTTCTGAAAGTCCAGGTACACTACATCCACTGGCTCTCCATTGTCCATTTTCCTAGTTACATCCTCAAAAAATTAGTCAGGCATGATTTCCCCTTCGTAAATCCATGCTAATTCGGACTGATCCTGTTACTGCTATCCAAATGTCTCGCAATTTAATCTTTTATGATTGACTCCCGCATCTTCTTCACCACCGATGTCAGGTTAACTGGTCCATAATTCCCCATTTTCTCTCTCCCGCCTTTCTTAAAAAGTGGGATAACATTAGCTACCCTCCAATCCACAAGAACTGATCCTAAATCTATGGAACGTTGGAAAAAGATCACCAATGCGTCCATAATTTCTAGAGCCACTTCCTTAAGTACCCTGGGATGCAGACCATCGGGCCCTGGGGATTTATCAGCCTTCAGTCCCATCACTCTGTTCAACACCATTTCCTGCCTAATGTGGATTTCCTTCAGTTCCTCCGTCATCCCAGAGCCTCTGGCCACTAGTAAAGCAGGAAGATTGTTTGTGTCCTCCTTAGTGAAGATGGATCCAAAGTACCTGTTCAACTCATCTGCCACTTCCTTGTTCCCCCTAATAAATTCACCATAATAGATTCCGTTAGCCCGAAGAGCTCAATCTTACTCTCTCTTAAAAACATCCAGTGAATTGGCCTTTACTGCCTTCTATGGCAGAGAATTTCACAGATTCACAACTTTCTGGGTGAAAAGGTTTCTCCTCATCTCAGTCCTAATTGGCCGGCCACGTTATTCTTAAACTGTGACCCCTGGTTCTGGACTCCCCCAAAATGGGGAACATGTTTCTTGCATCTAGTTTATTCAACCCCTTAATAATTTTATATGTTTCTATAATATTCCCTTTCATCCTATATTCCAGTGAATACAAGCCCCCTCAACCCATTCTTTAATTGCAAGTCAGTCCCTCCATCCCGGGAATTAACCTGGTGAACCTAGTCTGCACTCCCTCAACAGCATGTATGTTCTTCCTCAAACAAGATCTATGGACTTGTCGGCCCATTCTTTAATCATAACTCGAATACTGACAATAACTCAGGAAAACTTACAGTTGCTGGTTTGGCTGTTACGTCATTGGAGATATTGGAGAGATCATGGTTGGGGGAGAGAGAGTGGGGGGGGAGAGGGGAGAGAGGGGGAGAGGGGGGGGGAGGGGTAAAGAGAGTGGGGAGAGGGGGGGGGAGAGAGAGGGGAAGGGGGGGGAGGAGGGGGGGGAGAGAGAGGGGGGGAGGAGAGGGGGAGAGAGAGGGGGGAAGAGACAGAGAGTGGGAGAGAATAAAGGGGGAGAGAGGGGGGAGAGAGGGAGGGGGATAGAGGGAGCGGAGAGAGAGAGGGATGAGAGAGGGGGGAGAGGGGAGGGGCACTGAGAGAGGGTAAGAGAGAGAGGAAGAGGGAGAGAGAGAGGGGGAGAGGGAAGAGAAAGGGAAAGAGGTAGAGGGAAGAAAGCGAGAGAGTGGGGAGATAGAGAGGGGGACTGAGAGAGAGGGTAAGAGAGAGAGGGGGGGAGAAAGTGAGAGAGAGGGGAAATGGGAAAACAGTGGAGAGATAAATAGAGAGGTAGGGAGCGAGAAAGAGATGAAAGAAATGAACGGGAGAGGGAAGGGAGGAGAGAGTGCAGCATTATCTCGATGAATGTAGATTTACAGCGTGCAGCAGTGTGGAGAGGGGGGAAGAGAAAGGGGGAGAGAGAGAGAGAGGGAGGGGGGGAAGAGAGAGTAAGAAAGAGGGACAGAGAGAGGGAGGGGGGGGGAGAGAGAGGGACATTTAATCATGCTTTATTTTGCTTTTATTAATGCATTTTGTCATCTAATTGCTGATTTTTGGCATTAAAAGCTTCACTATAAAACATTTAGATCCAAGTTTAAATACACAAATATTTAATATCTGTCACAAAGCACCCACAAAAATATCTCACAATAATGCTCTTTGGTTCAGAGGTTTGGTACTTAGGTATCAGCCTAGTGTTTTAGGTCCCAGGCCTGTGTTCCGGGCTTCACCCAAAGTTCTGGGCTTCCGGGCCTGTGTTTCGTAGGCCTCAAGGTTGTTTTGTGGACTCTGGGCCTGTTTTGTGGGCTCAGGTCCTGTATTTTAGGCCCCAGACCTGTGTTGTGGGCTTTGGCCTAAGTTCTGGGAATTCCGAGCCTGTGTTTCATAGGCCCCAGGGCAGTATAATAGGCTCCAGGCCTATTTTATTGTGTTTTATGCCTTGGCCTAACCTGTGGGCATTGGTCTATGTTCTGGGGCTCCAAGCCTGTTTTGTAAACCTCAGGGTTATGTTGTGGGCTCCAAGACTGTGTTATAGGTTCCAGGCCTAAATTCTGGGCTTCCGAGCCTATGTTGTGCGTCCTAGGCCTGTGTTATAGACTCCGGGCCTGTATTTTAGGCCTTGGGTCTGTGTTATGGGCTTTGGCTATGTTCTGGACCGCAGAGCCTGTGTTTTGTAGGTCTCATGGCAATGTTAAAGGCCCGGGCCTAACCTTTGGGCTTGGGCCTAAGTTATGGGCCTCGGAGCCTGTCTAGTAAAGGACCACTGGAGTCAGGGTCATGTTGCTAGAGAAGGCCTAGTCTGTTGTCAAGGAAGGCCTACTACCAACAGGCTTCTGGTGTGAAGGAAGTTCTACTGGTATAGGGTTGTATAGTTGTATAGGGTCTGCAGTTGTATAGGGTCTTGGTGAGACCACACCTGGAGTATTGCGTGCAGTTTTGGTCTCCAAATCTGAGGAAGGACATTATTGCCATAGAGGGAGTGCAGAGAAGGTTCACCAGACTGATTCCTGGGATGTCAGGACTGTCTTATGAAGAAAGACTGGATAGACTTGGTTTATACTCTCTAGAGTTTAGGAGATTGAGAGGGGATCTTATAGAAACTTACAAAATTCTTAAGGGGTTGGACAGGCTAGATGCAGGAAGATTGTTTCCGATGTTGGGGAAGTCCAGGACAAGGGGTCACAGCTTAAGGATAAGGGGGAAAATCCTTTAAAAAACCGAGATGAGGAGAAACTTTTTCACACAGAGAGTGGTGAATGAATCTCTGGAACTCTCTGCCACAGAGGGTAGTTGAGGCCAGTTCATTGGCTATATTTAAGAGGGAGTTAGATGTGGCCCTTGTGGCCAAGGGGATCAGGGGGTATGGAGAGAAGGCAGGTACGGGATACTGAGTTGGATGATCAGCCATGATCATATTAAATGGCGGTGCAGGCTCGAAGGGCCGAATGGCCTACTCCTGCACCTAATTTCTATGTTTCTATGTTTCTATGTATCAGGCTCCCGTTGCTAAAATACTCTCACAGAAGCGCGCGCTCACTCCAGCACTAGTAAATAAATCTTTTCACCACTGCTTCTCACAATGAATGCTTCTTGTAGTCTTAGGGACCAAAATAGCACACCACACACCCGAACTATTGCCCCACACGCATACCAATATCTTTTGTACAACAGCTCTATCATGATAATAAATAAATAAATAGATGAGGCCTAAATTCTGGGCCACAGGACTGTATTATAGGCTCTGAGGCTGTCAGATCACCTCCTCCATCAGGCTATCAGCAGAGAGCAGAGGCCACCCCGACTGAAGTCCTGTCACCCCTTTGCTCCACATGGAAAACAACTCCTGCATCCATCAAGCCAACTGAGACAAAAGCACACTGGATAGCCACCAAGTGGTCACAGGAGTGGAAGGCAACCTCATCTCCATTACACAGCTACATCTCTTCACCAGATAAAAGCTGTCCAGGGTCTGACCTCTCCAGAGGAGCATGGGTGAAGCTCAACAGACTTGGTACTGGAGTTGGGCGTTTCAATGCCAGCATGTGGAGATGGGGGCTCCACCAGATGTGAATGCGGAGCAGAACAACAGACAGCCAACCATGTCATCTCTGAGTGCCCGCTCTACCACCCACCAAATGGAGCTCAGGGCCTGGCAGACATTGACGCAGAGACAACAACCTGGCTGCTCAACACCCGGCTTGTGATCTAACTATTCCTTTGGTTTATTTATGTTTCATTCGCAAGAAGAAGGGCTTTATTGTAAGCTCTGGGCCTGTGCTATAACTATAGCCTCCGGGACTAGGTTCTGGGCTTTGGCCTAATCTCTGGCACCACGAGCCTGTGTTTTAATAATAATAATAATGCATTTTATTCATGTGCGCCTTTCAGGACACACAAGGACACCTTACAGTTCAAACAAGTTTACAAACAAAATTATAAGTTTACAACAAATTACACAATTCTGAGTTTTTGTAGACCCCAGGCGTTTTATGCTTTGGCCCAAGTTCTGGGCTTTGGCCTAAGCTCTGGGCCTCAGAGCCTATGTTGTAGGTCTCGGAGCTGTGTTGAAGGCTCCAGGCCTGCTTGTGGGCTTTGGCCGATGTTCTGGGCCTCCAATCCTGTTTTGTAGGCCTCACGGTTGTGTTGTAGGCAACGAGCCTGTGTTATAGGCTCCAGGCCTATGTTCTGGGCTTCCGAGCCTGTGTTATGGGCCCCAGGACTATGTTATCGACTCCGGGCCTGTGTTGTGGGCTTTGGCCTATGTTCTGGCCTACGATCTACCCCCCTCTCTCTCTCTGCCCTCTCTCCATCCACTCACCCTGATCCGAAAAGCCACCACAATTCCAGACAAGATCACGATCATCAAGAGAAGAACGCAGAATAAGGCGAGAATGGCGATTGTTCGAGGACACGGGGCAGAAATGGACATTTTCTCACCATGGAAACAGGAGGCAAAAGTCGGCCATCGTGAAACAGGTGCCAAAATATCGCCCTCGCTCTTTTTCTGTTTTTTTACTTCAGAGATAACAGCGTGGAAACAGGCCCTTCAGCCAACCAAGTCCTCGCCGACCGGCAACTCAACATCTCAGAGTACCTTTCCTTGGCAGCTCTGATTCCTCTTCTCAGCTCAAGTCAAGTCAAGTCAAGTCAAGTTTATTTGTCACATACACATACGAGATGTGCAGTGAAATGAAAGTGGCAATGCTCGCGGAACAACAAAACAACCAAACAAATTATAAACACAATCATAACACACATATTATTTTACATAATAAATAATAGAAGGAAAAACGTTCTGTACAGTTAGTCCCTGGTGAGAAAGGCGTTTACAGTCCGAATTGCCTCTGGGAAGAAACTCCTTCTCAACCTCTCCGTTCTCACTGCATGGCAACGGAGACGTTTGCCTGACCGTAGCAGCTGGAACAGTCCGTTGCAGGGGTGGAAGAGGTCTCCCATGATTTTGTTTGCTCTGGAGTTGCACCTCCTGTTGTATAGCTCCTGCAGGGGGGTGAGTGAAGTTCCCATAGTGCGTTCGGCCGAACGCACTACTCTCTGCAGAGCCTTCTTGTCCTTGGCAGAGCAATTCCCGAAACCAGATGGTAATGTTCCCGGACAAGATGCTTTCCACCGCCGCTGCGTAGAAGCACTGGAGGATCCTCGGAGACACTCTGAATTTCCTCAATTGCCTGAGGTGGTAAAGGCGCTGCCTTGCCTTACTAACCAGTGCTGAGGCGTGTGATGACCATGTCATATCCTCAGAGATGTGGACTCCCAGATATTTAAAACACTTCGCCCTATCCACAGGATCCCCATTTATACTCAATTGAGTGTACTTGGCCTGCCTGTAGAGGTCTGCATCCCCGCTCCTGTAGGCCTCCTCTTTAGACCGTTGGAGCTGTCTGAGTTCTGCAGTGAACCAGATCTTGTTGGTGTTGAACCATGTTCGGGTCTTAGTTGGAAAGCAACTGTCTTCGCAAAAGCTAACACATGATGACACAGTGTCCGTATACTCAGCGAGGCTTATGGTTGCTTCCCTGAACACATTCCAACCCGTGCAGTTAAAGCAGGATTATAGTTTGTCCACATTTTTGTTGTTCTGACCACAGGTGTAGATTGATTATACATGTTAAGCAATCACACATAGTTAGCATCATTAACTCCACCCTGCTATAACGTTTATATTAACACTTGCTTCTGGCACAACTCAGTTCAAGCAGCAATTGCCATGTTTTTATGTTCCCTGCCAGTTTTCTTTCATAATCTATTTTCCCTTTCTTAATTAAGCTCTTTGTCCCCTTCTGCTGGACTCTGAATTTCTCCCACTACTCTGGTAGGCTGCTTTTTCTGGCTAATTTGTATGCTTCATCTTTTGTTTTGATACTATCCCTGATTTCCCTTGTTATCCACGGATGCACTACCTTCCCTGATTTATTATTTTGCCAAACAGGGATGAACAATTGTTGCAGTTCATCCATGCTGTCTTTAAATGCCTTCCATTGCCTATCCAGTCAACCCTTTAAGAATCAATTACCAGTCTATCTTGGCCAATTCACATCTCATACCCTCAGTTACCTTTCTTTAAGTTCAGAATCCTTGTTTCTGAATTAATTGTGTCACTCTCCATCCTAATGAAGAACTCAACCATATTATGGTCACTCTTGCCCAAGGGTCCACGCACAACAAGACTGCTAACTAACCCTTCCTCATTACTCAACACCACTGCCAGAAGACTGCGACCATGATTGTCTTGCTTGTAGAAGCCGCTGCCACTCCCCGGATGGAATTAGTCATCCGATTGATAATCCTGATCTGTTCCCATTTACCGATGGCTCTACACACCGACCTAGCGATGACAGATTATTGGCAGGGTATGCAGTGGTCACACCACACCAAGTGCTGGAGGCGTACGCTTTACCATCCTGAGCTGTTTGCCCTGACTCATGCTGCATTTTGGCTAAAGATACAAGTGCTAATATCTACAGCGATTCTTGCTATGCGTTTGGGGTTGTACATGACTTTGGACAGTTATGGAGAAATAGAGGATTCATCACATCAACAGGAAAGATTATTAAGCATGATAAACTAATCTTAAATGTAGACATATTCGTTATTAACTATCTTTGTAATATAAAATACATGAATATACTAATTGTGTGGGATGAGAGAGAATACGAGGGTGAAGTGAGCCATCTAGATAGGTATCTAAACAGGAGGAAGGTAAAAGTTGGAGTTTGAAATCCAACGAACAACTTCCACAGCGAACACAGTGAACTCGCTGCTGGAAGTAAACAAGCTTCCTTATCTGATTAGAATGTTGAGTTTGTGCCCATATTCCTTCGCATGCACAAGGAGGTGTCTTAGCTTTCTCCAACCAACATTATAATCGGACCTGTATGGCTCCATTTTTGCACTAAGTGTTGATCAACAAGGAGCTAACTGTGGAAGAAAAATTAATATCCTTCCTTATTTAATTTTGATTGTAATTGAACAAGGTAACGAAAGGGTGTATTGGACGTGACAATTGGCAGCATCTCTGGAGAACATGGATAGGTGTTGTTTCACACAGTGCTGGAGTAACTCAGCGGATCAGACAGCATTTGTGGAGACCATGGATAGGTGATGTTTCACAGAGTACTGGAGAAACTGAGTGGGTCAGGCAGCATCTGTGGAGAACATTTGAGAGGTGACGTTTCACAGAGTGCTGCACAAACTCAGCAGATCAGGCAGCATCTGTGAAGAACACGGATAGGTGGCGTTTCACACAGTGCTGGAGTAACTTGGCAGGTCAGGCAACATCTGTGGAGAACATGGATAGATGACATTTCGGGTCAGGACCCTTCTTCAGACTGACACTATGTTAACAAATGAGGGGGTAATTGGCAGATGGGTGAAGTAAATGACAGAGGCGAGGGAATATAAGGAGATAAAACGGTGTGCGATAAGTAGAGAGAAGTGTATATGTGCAGCTTTAAGGGACATTGGTCAGGTAGCATTTGACGTATTACATAAAGTTCTGGTCACCATTACAGGACTGATGTGGAGGCTTTGGGGAAGATGCAGAGATGGTTAACAAGGATGGTTTAAAAACAAGGAACTGCAGATGCTGGTTTACAAAAATGGACACACATTGCTGGAGTAACTCAGCCGGAAAGGCAGTATCTCTGGAGAGAAGGAATGGGGGACATTTCGAGTTGAGACAGGCGGGTGAAGCCCTTACCACAGGACAGGCGGGGGAAGGGACGCTCACCACTGTGGGTACGCCGGTGCTGCCACAGGCTGGACATGCGGGTGAAACCCTTGTCACACTCAGCGCACACATAGGGGTTTTCTCTGGTGTGTATCCGCTGGTGCTCCCACAGCCCCCATCTTCGCTTGTCATAGTGGGAGCAGCTGCTCGCCGGCGTGGGTCCGCTGGTGCTGCCGCAACCCCTGCAAGCTGTCAAACGATTCACCACAGTACGGGCAGTCGTAGGGCTGGCCACTGGTGTGCACGTGCTGGTGAGACAGGGCGTGGGAGGCCATGGCAAAGTGCTCTCCACACACCAGGCTGGCGACGGGACGGTCACCGGCGTGCACCCGCTGGTGGGACAGCAGACTGGTGGAGCGGGTGAAGCCCTTGTCGCACTGGACGCAGGTGTAGGGACGCTCGCCGGTGTGGGTCCGCTGGTGCTCCAGCAGGTTGTTGGACTTGGTGAAGCCCTTGCCGCACTGGGCACAGGTGTAGGGACGCTCGCCAGTGTGGGTGCGCTGGTGCTCCAGCAGGCTAGTGGAGCGGGTGAAGCCCTTGCCGCACTGGACGCAGGTGTAGGGCCGATCCCCGGTGTGGGTGCGCTGGTTCTCCAGCAGCCTGGTGGAGCGGGTGAACCCCTTGCCGCACTGGGCACAGGTGTAGGGGCGCTCTCCGGTGTGGGTGCGCTGGTGCACCAGCAGGCTGCTGGAGCTGTTGAAACCCTTGCCGCACTGGGCGCAGGTGTAGGGACGCTCGCCGGTGTGGGTGCGCTGGTGCTCCAGGAGGTTGCTGGAGCGTGTGAAGCCCTTGCCGCAGTCACTGCAAGTGTAGGAGCGCTCCCCGCTGTGGGTGCGCTGGTGCACCAGCAGGCTTTGGGACTGGTTGAAGCTCTTGCCGCAGTCGCTGCAGGTGTAGGGCCGCTCCCCTGTGTGCAGACGCCGGTGCCTCTTCAGTTGCATGGACGACTTGAAGCCTTTGCCGCAGTCGGAGCAGGTGAAGGGCCGCTCACTGCTGTGCACCCGCTGGTGCTCCCGCAGCCCCGACAACCGGGTAAAGCTTTTGCCACAGGTGGAGCAGCCATAGGGCTTCTCGCCCGTGTGAACCCGCCGGTGGATCTCCAGCTTGCTCGGGCACCAGCAGGCCTTGCCACACACGTCGCACTCATAACGCTTCTCCTTGTTGTGCCCCGTCATGTGGTCCTCCATCGAAGCTCAGCCCCTCCAAGCTCAGCCCGCACTCTGAGCAGATGTGGGGGGATCACCGGCACCCTGGCCTCCCTCAATGGCCGCTCACGTCCCCGTCTCTCCGTCCACAGCAACGGCTCCTAAACCCTGCAGGAGGGGAACACAGAGGGTCAACAGGCTGGCAAACAGAACATTACTAAAGCGTGAACATTGCTAGTGCTTGGGGGGGGGGGGGGTGGGGAGGGGGGGAGCAGGGGGAGGGGGGCAGGGAGTGAAGAAGGGGGGGCGCTGCAGTTGGGGGACCAGCGACGGTGCACCACCAGGGAGGGGGTGACGGGAGGGGGTGAAAGGGGATGGAGAGGAGGGAGTGAGGGGGGGGAAGGAGTGGAGAGGTGGTGAGGAGGCAAGTGGGGAAGGGGAATGAGGACAGTGGAAGTGAGGGGAAGGGGAGAAGAGAGGAGAGTGAGGCGAGAGGGTGGTGGAAGAGGAGGGGATTAGGGGGAGAAGGGAGGAGTTGGGATGAGGAAGAAGGAGGGCAGCCCTGCCCCGTGACGTACCCCACCCTGCGCCGTGACATAGAAACATAGAAATTAGGTGCAGGAGTAGAGGCCATTCGGCCCTTCGAGCCTGCACCGCCATTCAATATGATCATGGCTGATCATCCAACTCAGTATCCTGTACCTGCCTTCTCTCCATACCCCCTGATCCCAATAGCCACAAGGGCCACATCTAACTGCCTCTTAAATATAGCTAATGAACTGGCCTCAACTACCCTCTGTGGCAGAGAGTTCCAGAGATTCACCACTCTCTGCGTGAAAAAAGTTCTCCTCATCTCGGTTTTAAAGGATTTCCCCCTTATCCTTAAGCTGTGACCCCTTGTCCTGGACTTCCCCAACATCGGGAACAATCTTCCTGCATCTAGCCTGTCCAACCCCTTAAGAATCTTGTAAGTTTCTATAAGATCCCCTCTCAATCTTCTAAATTCTAGAGAGTATAAACCAAGGCTATCCAGTCTTTCTTCATAAGACAGTCCTGACATCCCAGGAATCAGTCTGGTGAACCGTCTCTGCACTCCCTCTATGGCAATAATGTCCTTCCTCAGATTTGGAGACCAAAACTGTACGCAATACTCCAGGTGTGGTCTCACCAAGACCCTGTACAACTGCAGTAGAACCTCCCTGCTCCTATACTCAAATTCTTTTGCAATGAAAGCTAACATACCATTTGCTTTCATTACTGCCTGCTGCACCTGCATGCCCACCTTCAATGACTGGTGTACCATGACACCCAGGTCTCGCTGCATCTCCCCCTTTCCCAATCGGCCACCATTTAGATAATAGTCTGCTTTCCCGTTTTTGCCACCAAAATGGATAACCTCACATTTATCCACATTATACTGCATCTGCCAAACATTTGCCCACTCACCCAGCCTATCCAAGTCAGAGTCAGAGTCAGAGTCAATTTAATTGTCATTTGGACCCCTGGAGGTCCAAACGAAATGCCGTTTCTGCAGCCATACATTACATACAAATAGACCCCAGACACAACAATAATTACATTTAACATAAACATCCATCACATAGCTGTGATGGTAGGCCAAATAAACTTATCTCTCCACTGCACTCTTCCCCCCCCCCGATGTCAGAGTCAAAGTCATAGCCCCCGGCTGGCGATGGCGATTGTCCCGCGGCCATTAAAGCCACACCGGGTGGTGCATCTAGCCTGTTCAACCCCTTAAGAATTTTGTAAGTTTCGTACCCCCACCCCACCCCGTGATGTACCCCCACCCCTGCCCCGTGATGTACCCCCACCCCTGCCCCGTGATGTACCCCCACACTGCCCCCGTGATGTACCCCCACACTGCCCCGTGATGTACCCCCACACTGCCCCGTGATGTACCCCCACACTGCCCCGTGATGTACCCCCACACTGCCCCGTGATGTACCCCCACACTGCCCCGTGATGTACCCCCACACCCCCGTGACGTACCCCCACACCCCCGTGATGTACCCCCACACTGCCCCGTGATGTACCCCCACACCCCCCCGTGATGTACCCCCACCCCGTGATGTACCCCCACCCCGTGATGTACCCCCACACTGCCCCGTGATGTACCCCCACCCCGTGATGTACCCCCACCCCCCGTGATGTACCCCCACCCCCACCCCGTGATGTACCCCCACCCCGTGATGTACCCCCACCCCACCCCCCGTGATGTACCCCCACCCCGTGATGTACCCCCACCCCGTGATGTACCCCCACCCCCCACCCCGTGATGTACCCCCACCCCGTGTGATGTACCCCCACCCCCCCCACCCCGTGATGTACCCCCACCCCGTGATGTACCCCCACACTGCCCCGTGATGTACCCCCACCCCCGTGATGTACCCCCCCACCCTGCCCCATGATGTACCCCCACCTTGTGATGTACCCCCCCCCGTGATGTACCCCCACCCTGCCCCATGATGTACCCCCACCTTGTGATGTACCCCCACCCTGCCCCGTGATGTACCCCCACCCTGCCCCGTGACGTACCCCCACCCTGCCCCGTGATGTACCCCCACCCTGCCCCGTGATGTACCCCCACCCTGCCCCATGATGTACCCCCACCCTGCACAGATGTACCCCACCCCTGCCCCATGATGTACCCCCACCACCCTGCCCCGTGATGTACCCCCACACTGCCCCGTGACGTACCCCCACACTGCCCCGTGATGTACCCCACACTGCCCCGTGATGTACCCCCACACTGCCTGCCCGTGATGTACCCCCTGCCTGCCCCGTGATGTACCCCCACACTGCCCCGTGATGTACCCCCACCCCGTGATGTACCCCCACCCTGCCCCGTGATGTACCCCCACACTGCCCCGTGATGTACCCCCACCCTGCCCCGTGATGTACCCCCACCCTGCCCCGTGACGTACCCCTGCCCCCTACACACACGACAGGCATCCTGACGTCACGGTGGGGACTGCTGGCACCGCCCCGCCAGCGGTTGAGGCTGCTCACCGTCGGGGTTCGGCGTCGGCGTTCCACCAGCCCGGCGTGAGGGCCTGAACATCGGGCCACCCGGGGCGGCGACTGCGGGTGCTCGGAAGGCCCCGACCACGGATGGACACGGAGGGGAGGCTGGCTGGACTATGGTGCCGTCCTCACCTGGGTGCCATTTATGTTATGCTGTGTTGTGGACTTTTTGTGTTTGTGCTTTTGTTAAATTTTTAATTCAATTTCAATTTTTTTTATTTTTTTTAATATGTTTTATTATTTATTTATTATTTATTTTTATTATTTTTCTTGTGATTTTTTTTTTTAACGATACTGCTGTACGGGAAATTCATTTCGTTGTCTCAAAGTGAGGCAACGACAATAAAATTTGAATACAAGAATACAATACATGGATCGGTTACACCACGGCCTCCCGCCGCCAGGTTAACGTTGCTGTCGGAGGACCAGAGGGCGCTCAGACTCACTCACTGACATCCCCCTCCGCCCGCACGCTTCGGGCTCCAGCTCCTCGTGTCACCGGCCGCAGGATCGGCCTCGGCGAGGGAGGAGGGGGTGGGGAAAGGACGCGGGGCCGAGCGGCGGCAGCTGTTCCCGCCTCTACGTCTCACGTCACAAAGGAGCAGGTCCCGCCCCCGCCTTGCGACCGACCAATCAGAGCCACATCCCCGCCCCTTGGACGGACAGCGTCCTCTGGCAATTGGAGCCGCCCATCCCGCCCTAGCAACGGTTGCCACGGCGGGGCCGGCCCTGCCCCCCGCGGCTCCTACACCACGTGGGGGGGAGGGGAAACAATCACAGCAGCTGCAGAGGCTGCAAACCTGAGATAAAAATGCTGCAGTAACTCAGCGGGACGGGCAGCATCTCTGGAGAGAAGGAATGGGCGACGTTTCAAGGTCGAGACCCGTCCTCAGCCTGAGAGTCGTAGGAGAGATGTAGACAGTGATGTGCAGTGAAAAGCTTTTACATAGAAACATAGACAATAGGTGCAGGAGTAGGCCCTTCGAGCCAGCACCGCCATTCAATGTGATCACGGCTGATCATCCACCAACATTACCCCGTTCCTGCCTTCTCCCCATATCCCCTGACTCTTTAAGAGCTCTATCTAGCTCTCTCTTGAAAGCATCCAGAGAACCGGCCCCCACCGCCCTCTGAGGCAGAGAATTCCACAGACTCACAACTCTGTGTGAAAAAGTGTTTCCGCATCTCCGATCTAAATGGCTTACCCCTTATTCTTAAACTATGGTCCCTGTTTCTGAACACCCCCAAGATCGGGAACATGTTTCCTGCCTCTAGCAAAGTGTGTCCAGGTTCAGCTCCTGAAGTACCATGTTGGGGCACTGGAGAAGCAACTGGATGACCTCAGGATCACCCGGGAAAATCCTGGACAGGACCTACAGTAATATCGTTACATCGAAGACACCCGAAGAGAAAAGGAACAGGTCTGGGAGTCAAAAGGTGACGCTGAGGCATAACCGAAGAGACAGGCGTCAGGCAGAGCCGTGGTAGTCGGGGACAGACAGGGGTTTCTGCGGCAATAGGTGGGAGTAAAGGATGGTGTGTTGCTGCCCTGATGCCACGATCCATGATGTCACGGACCGATTGTCATCCTCAAGAGTGAAGGTGAGCAGCCGGAAGTGGTAGTGCATGTCGGCACAAATGACGTCGGGACGAGGAGGAAAGACATTCTTCAGCGTGAACTCAGAGAACTCGGAAAGCGACTGAAAAGCTGAACCGCCAAGGTGGTTATCTCTTCTCAACTTTTATTAAACAGCAGATGTGGTTCAGCAAGGAGACTGCTCATTTTCTTCGCTGCGTAACCTGGCATTAGGATTGGTGACCTTGTCAGTATTTAAATTTTGATTTATTCCTATTACTTATCTTTTGAATTGCACACAGGCCATGTGGGATTCAGATTGAGGTGTTGGATGAGAATTGGAAATGCCTTTATCGCAGAAATAAAAATCTGTTAATTTGGAATTGTTTTTTTCTTTATCTATATTACTAAAAGTCTGATCTTGACCGCATTTGGCTCGTGTGCTGTGATTTTACGAGAGAACGCCGCCACCTACGGCCGTCATTTTTGGCCACCTCACTCAGAGCCCCCTCCGCCTTTCTGGACCAGAGGATTTTTCCCATCGATTAAAAATCAGAGAGATATTAATGTTTTTTTTTTTAATTGCCATTCTCTTTGCTGCCCCTGCTGGTGGGGGGAGGGACTATAAAACCCAGAAGTTGTGTGCCTCACTCAGTCTCTGCAAGATGGAGGACGCCAGAGGGTCACGTGTCTCTGAGCTCTGAATAACACCAAACATATGTCTACTCAACTGTGAGTGCCCTTAATGTGGTTTGAAAATGAGAATATGGTTGGTTTGCAGTAAACAGGCACTGCATGCAATTGGTTGTTTGGGGGGGGGTTTGGGTTGAAGTAAAAAGGCACTGCATGCAAATGGTTGTTTGGGTGGTTTGGGCTGAAGTAAAAAGGCACTGCATGCAAATGGTTGTTTGGAGGGTTTGGGTTGTAAAAAGTAGCAATGTTACAAAATTTTGAGATTTAAAAAATCAAGTCTGCAATTTATCCCATCAGATAAAGCATAACAATAAGTTTAATTTGACACCTAATTTACTTTCATATCTCAAGTAATAAAAAAGTTATGGCCATTTTCATACTCGGAAATTAGCATCTTGTTCCCTATTGATTTTCTATGGACATAACAAAAAAGCTGTGATCGTGGACAGTCAAAAGCCCATAACCTTCTTAAAAATTAAGAGAACTGAATGAAATTTTCAGTTATCATAGATTGAAGCATTCTGAAACAAATATAAAATAATCTTACTTGGATGACCTGAAATTAAAGCATATAATTAGTTAGTTACCCAATTGTAGCTAATTTCAAACTTCAATTACTAGATCTAAACATCTATCCATTTTTTAAAGGGATGTAATGTTAAAATTGTACAAGGCATTGGTGAGACCAAATCTGGAGTATGGTGTACAATTTTGGTCGCCCAATTATAGGAAGGATGTCAACAAAATAGAGAGAGTACAGAGGAGATTTACTAGAATGTTGCCTGGGTTTCAACAACTAAGTTACAGAGATAGGTTGAATAAATTAGGTCTTTATTCTCTGGAGCGCAGTAGGTTAAGGGGGGACCTGATAGAGGTCTTTAAAATGATGAGAGGGATAGACAGAGTTGATGTGGACAAGCTTTTCCCTTTGAGAATAGGGAAGATTCAAACAAGAGGACATGACTTCAGAATTAAGGGACCGAAGTTTAGGGGTAATATGAGGGGGAACTTCTTTACTCAGAGAGTGGTAGCGGTGTGGAATGAGCTTCCAGTGGAAGTGGTGGAGGCAGGTTCATTGGTATCATTTAAAAATAAATTGGATAGGCATATGGATGAGAATGGAATGGAGGGTTATGGTATGAGTGCAGGCAGGTAGGACTAAGGGGAAAAAAAATTTGTTCGGCACGGACTTGTAGGGCCGTGATGGCCTGTTTCCGTGCTGTAATTGTTATATGGTTATATATGGTTAATAGGACGGAGCCGCTCAATCCATCTGGAAGACATCCGTCACTTCCAGTATATGTTATTAATGCAAGAAACGTGTACTTTCCTATCTGCTAAAAACTGGCAAAATGTTGAATTTGTGCTCTGAAAAAAATTGTGGAAGGTGGGGTAAGTGTGAGAGACATGTACCCAACATTAGAATTCCAAACGTGAAATGAAATTAAGGTAAAGAGAAGCGAGAATTGAAGGGACAACAGCAGCTAAAGTGCTTGGTAAACATTGGCTGTGCAGATATCGTAATTGAAAATATTGGAATTATCGTGTTTGCTCTCTGCATTTCATCAACAGTAAGGCATTATTCGTGTTTTTTCTTGATTCCTTTGGTATCAAAAAAATTCTCAGAAGTGATAAATCTGGCTGTAAATTTTTCTTCAGATGCGTTTTCATTTTGTACGTAAAAACCCACTTGAGAACCATGGGCGATTTTAAAAACAAAAATTAAAAAAAAAATACTGCCAGATTTATCACTTCTGAAACTTTTTAGATGCCAAAGGAATCAAGAAAAAACACAAATAATGCTTTAGTGTTGATGAAATGTAGTGAGCAAACGGCCAATGTTCGCTAAGCACTCTGTCTGTTGTCCCTTCAGCTCTCACTTCTATCGACCGTCATTTCTCCTCACTTTCGGAATTCTGAAGTAGGCTAAATGTCTCACATGCTCATCCCGATTTCCATCATTATTTGCAGCGCAAAAATGGACATTTCCGGCTGGTTTTAACGGACCCGCTACGTTCAGATTCAGATTCAACTTTAATTGTCGTTGTCAGTGTACAGTACAGAGACAACGAAAAGCGGTTAGCATCTCCCTGGAAGATGGAGTTGGAAACAATGGTAAGTGCCTACCTGCAGTACATCGCGTGTAATCCATTTGGTGTAGCATAGCAACAGTACGGGTCATGGGTCGTGACCCGACTGCCGTGAAACCTCCCTATATGTGTGTGTGTGTGTGTGTGAATATATGTGTGTGTATATATGTGTGTGTGTGTGTGTGAATATATATGTGCGTGTGTGTGTGAATATGTGTATGTGTGTGCGTGTGAATATGTGTGTATGAATATGTGTGTGTGAATGTGTGTGTGTGTGAATATGTGTGTGTGTGTGTGAATATGTGTGTGTGTCTATATGTATGTGTGTCTGAATATGTGTGTGTGTGAATATGTGTGTGTGTGTGAATATGTGTGTGTGCATGTGAACATATATGTGTGTGTGTGTGAAATAATATAGTATTTCGTAGTTCAGAGCTTATTTGTTATGTTTAATAGTGTGATGGCTGTCAGGAAGAAGCTGTTCCTCAATGTAGATGTTACAGTTTTCAGTTTACAAAAGTCGGACGTGACTCCAGAAGTCGGGCACTAGTCAGTCCACAAGCTGTGAGAGTCAGTCCAAAGGCCATGAGTTAATCCCAAGGCAGTGAGTGAGTCCACAGGTCATGAGTAAATCGCTCACTGCCCCCTCTCCTCCACTGACATCCCCCACCTCAAGACGCTGCCCTCCGCCATGCTATAGGATGCACCCCCTACTGAAGCCGTCCACATCCCCTGCATGAGGACACCCCACCCCCTTCTCATCAGTTCACGACAACCCCCGCCTGAAGCTGCCCTTGGCTGCACGACATTTACCACCCATAGGGCAGTGTCTTGAGGTGGGGGATGAGTCTGTATATGTGTGTGATTGAGTCTGTGTGTGCGTGTGTGTGTAGTGAGTGCATGTGTGTGTGTGTGAGTCTGTGTGTGTGTGTGTGTGAGTGAGTGAGTCCGTGTGTGTGTGTATGAGTATGTGTGTGTGTGTGTGTGTGTGTGTGTGGGTCTTTGTGTGAATGTGTGTGTCATTGAGTTTGTGTGTGCGTGAATGAGTCTGTTTGTGAATATGTGTATGAGAATGTGTGTGTGAATGAATGTGTGTGTGTGTGAATATGTGTGTGTGTTGTGTGTGTGTGAATATGTGTGTGTGTGTGTGTGAATATGTGTGTGTGTGCATATGTGTGTGTATGTGTATGAATATGTGTGTGAGTGCGTGTGAATATGTGTGTGTGTGTGAAATAATATAGTATTTCATAGTTCAGAGCTTATTTGTTAAGTTTAATAGCGTGATGGCTGTCAGGAAGAAGCTGTTCCTCAATGTAGATGTTACCGTTTTCAGTTTACAAAAGTCGGACGTGACTCCAGAAGTCAGGCATCAGTCAGTCCACAAGCTGTGAGAGTCAGTCAGTCTAAAGGACATGAGTTAATCCCAAGGCAGTGAGTGAGGCCACAGGTCATGAGTAAATCGCTCACTGCCCCCTCTCCTCCACTGACATGCCGCACGTCCGCCTGGCTATAAGATGCACCCCCAACTGAAGCCGCCCTCATCCCCTGCATGAGCTCCCCCCCCATTTCTCATCAGCTCACGAGAACCCCCGCCTGAAGCTGTGCCCCTCCTTTGGCTGCACAATGTTTACCACCCCCCACCCTGACAGCCCCTAACTCAAAAAAATGTTTTGCACAAAATCTTCAGTGTTCATTAACAACTGAAATTGTCTTTCGGCTGCTTTTTCAACATCATGTCAGGAAATGTTGGAGGTCAAGGTGATGTGGCTATTGCTGTAGTATCCTCTAGGATAGCAGCTACATATCTGCCTGGTGGAAGAACTACACATTCTCGATTCAAGATACCCATCCAAGTGGCCGAGGATACATTGTGCAACATCGAGAAGAACTCTAAGACGGCCCATTTCACGAGGCAAGTGAAAGTCATTGTTTGGGATGAATGTCCAATGATTAGGAGAGAATGCTTTGAAGTTGTGGACAGAACTCTTCCAGATGTCTTCAGCAACACCAAGCATTTTGGTGCCCCCCTGCCAGTACAGGCCTCAGTGACAGAGCTGCCAGCCCTCAGTGACTGGGCTGCCAGCCCAAAAATCCATTCCGCCCACAAACTCCATACTAGCCCTCTGGAAACCAGAACCTTTGGCCCAACATACTAGCTCAACAGAAATATGAAGGGGAATGTCAAAGGTTTCCTGAAGGATGGAACATCGCCCAAGAATGTTGTCATTAATAGCGTGCTTCGTTGAATGATGACTTCTGAGATATTCTCAGATTTTCCTTCTTAAAATTTGACCGCTGACTTTCTCTATATTAAAATTGTCTCTTTTTATCAACAGGAAATAGTCATCAAGAGGCAGTGAGCAGCAGAACACAACAAGACACAACAAGTAAAAACTTAATAAATCTCATCTTTAAAATTTAAATTGTTCTTATATTTTAAGAGTCATTCACATTTTAAACTTTAATAAAACCTTTTTACACTTTTAATGCTGTGTGTTCTTCATCACAATAGAACCTAATAGGCAGGAACGGCTGCTCTGTGGGAGAGCCACTAAGAGTGCATGGGGGGAGGTTGTTTGGAGATGCACTGAATGTGTGGGTGGGAGGGGAATGGCAAGGAGCAGAGTGGGGGGGGGGGGGGGGGGGGTGAAGGTAGGTGGGGTGACTGAGTGAACTGCCAGCGTACCAGGCGTGAGTGACTGCACTGCCAGCCCACGAGCCGTGAGTTAGTGAACTGCCAGCCCACCAGCTGTAAGTGACTGAACTGCCAGCCCAATAATCCATTCAGTCCACCCTCTTCCCCCTTCTCTCTTACAGTCTGTCACCTGTTTTGGGCAGAATTTCTGGCCGTTTCTCAGCCGCCAGCCTGCCAGGTCCGAGTGATTGTACTGCCAGGCCTCAGTGACTGAGCTGCCAGCCCTCAGTGACTGCTGCCAGCCCAAAAATCCATTTGGCCCACAAACTCCATACTAGCCCTCTGGAAATCAGTACCTTCGGCCCACAACACTCATACTAGCGCAACCGAAAGCCCCCCCCCCACCACTGGCCAGCAATATTGGAATTAGTGGAGAGGTGGAATATTGTTTTGGGTCTCCAGCCCTCCCGTGTGATGCTGGGACCCAACGGGTCCCACTTAGTCTAGTCTATATTACTAAAACTCTGTTCTTGACCGGTTTTGGCTTTCTGTGCTGCGATTTCTGAGAGTACGCCGCCACCTACGGCCGTCATTTTTGGCCACCTCGCTCAGAGCCCCCCTCCGCCGCATGTGTGCCGAGGATTTTTTTCCCGTCGATGAAAATTGACAGAGATATTAATGTTTTACAAAATTCCCCATTCTCTCTGCTGCCCCTGCTGGAGGGAGGGGGAGGGACTATAAAACCAGGAAGTGGTGTGCCTCAATAAGTCTCTGCAAGTGGTGTGCCTCAATCAGAGCTCTGAATGACACTGACAAATGTCTACAGCACTGTGAGTACCCTTAATTCTGAAAATATGGTTAGAGGTAAAAAAGCACTGCCTGCAAATGGTTGTTTGGGTTTGGGTTGAAGTAAAAAGGCACTCTCTCTCCCCCCCCCCCCCCCCCTCTCCCCCCCCACCCCCCCCTCCCCCCCCCCCCCACCTCCCCTCCCCCTCCCCCCCCCCTCCTCTCCTCTCCCTCCCTCCTCTCCCTCTCTCCCCTCCCACTCACCTCTCCCCCTCCCTTCCTCCCCCCCTCTCCCCCCCCCCCCCCCCCCCCCCTCCCCCCTCCCCCCCTCCCCCCCCCTCTCTCCCCCCCTACCCGGGGAGGCGCTCCCCCCCCCCCCCCCCCCCCCCCCCCCCCCCCCCCCCCCCCCCCCCCCCCCTCCCCCCACCCTCCCACCCTCCTCCCCCCCCCCCCCCTCCCCCCCCCCCCCCCCCGCCCTCCCTTTCACCCCCCCCCCCCCCTCTCAGCACTCCCCCCTCCCCCCCCCATCTCGTCCCCCCCCTGCATGCCGCCCCCCCCACCCTCACCGCACATTGGGGGAACAGACCCAACGGGTCTGCACTTGGTCTAGTTAGGGTATAAATATGTCTGATTAAACATTACCTCTGTGTGTGGAGAAAGAGAGACTCTGTAGTCTGTATTTTACATGCTGTGAGAGTTGACTCCCACACCCACCTGGCGAAATAAAGACGTTATTGTATTACTAACTTTGTGTTGTCATCTGTTTGAAGCAAATTGAACCTTAACACTAGGACTCAGCACATGGGAGGGGCAAACCCAGAAAGGGAGGGACATCAACCTACTATTTAAAACCCCTTACCGGCTAGAAGTAGATCTCTTTCCCTGATGAAGCTACAGCGATAGCGAAACTGGAAAATCGTTGCCCAGTTGGGAAGAGTTCGGCAAGTGGTCTCCGCAAGCTGGAAAAAAAACAAAGACTTGGTGAGCACCTTGGTGTTAACCCTACTACGCTAGAGATAATTGGTGCTATACTTTACTGCATTAGCATTGCAGTATAGTTTACTACTAACTCAGCCAGAAATGAGTAATAACATGCAGTGGGGAGTGGGGATACAGCAATTGTTTAACAACAGTAATAATGTGAATGGCGACCAGCACAGGAATCAACCGAGACCAAGAGATTCCTTTGCATTCGCTATAAGAGTTATTTATAAAATGGCCCAGACTCTGCACCATCTGAGGGTTCTGCAAGAGTAGAGCCTACCCATTTAGGGTATCACGAGGCAGGCAAAGATATTAACACACTTTGTAAAACCGGCAAATCCCACCCAGGAAACATTACAAAAATTGGCCTCTGATGCTGAAACCTGGGCAAAGCAAACATGACAAATTTTGATTCAAAATTACCAAATTAGCCCGGAAAATCTGGATGTGGTGGACCTGGAGGGTGAACTAACTGATCGTGTGCAGGAGGCGGTCGCCAGAGCCTTAATCTGGTAGAAGAAAAATTTGGGTGATAAATTTAAAATCAGAATGGTGGATCTTAGAAAGGAGTTTTGAACCTGACGTCAGAGACTGGCTGGAACAGCGAGGCAGCCTGCGGGAGCCACAGCCCCACAGACGGACCCCGCCTCAACGTCCAATGTAGCTGTGTACATCCCACAGATGGAGAGAGAGAGAGAGACAGAGAGAGAAAGACATAGAGAGAGAGAGAGAGAGGGGGTCACTGCTGAGCAACCTATTGAGTAAGACATGAGGTTAGCGTCTCCCGCAGATTTTGATTAAAACTTATTCATCGGCTCTGTTTTGATAATAATTTTGAGGAAAGATATTCCAGTGGGTTTTGTGCTGGCGACTTGATTTTTTGGACGAGTTATTATGGCTACTAAAAGCACCAGAGCTCGTGGTGCAGTTCAACAACAGAGACCTAGTTTGCAGGAAGAGACCACATCTACAGGTACCTCGACCCTGCCCCATGGCTCTACCTCGCTGAAGGCAGGACCGCAAGTTGTCGATGTGGAGGTCCTGAAGCTAGAATTGCTAACATCTTTGAGACAGAACATTGCAGATATTTTTAAAACCGACTACGAGCAGCATTGGGTGATGATTTGTCCACAATCAGAGTCGACCTTCAAGCCGTGAAAACACAACTCGTCAACGATATGGTTGCTACGGACATTGAGTTGGCCATACTCCAAGGTACTGTGGGGATAATGGAGGAGTCACTTTCTGCCTGTACGGACGAGATTGCTGAGCTGAAGATTCACATCAAGCGTCTAACTGCTGAGTTTTGAGTTTTTTTAACTTGGACAAAATATGTGAGGATCTCGAATCCAGATCGCGCCACAACAACATAAGATTAGTGGGGATTCCTGAGGAGACGGTCGTCAATTCCATTGCTATCGCCACCCTGCTTAAGGACGCGTTCAAGCTGGACAAAGAGCCGCTACTGGACCGGGTGCACTGATCCACACAGCCGAAACCACGACCCGGTGAACAACCACGACCCATCATTGCCAGGTTCCATTACTACAACGACTGTGTAAATGTTTTACAGTGTGCGAGAGAGGTTCGACACATCGATACCGGTGAGATGAGGATCTCGTTTATCCCGACCACACTGCTAAGGTGGCTCGGGCCCGGGCAGCCTTCAACGTGGTCAGAAAACAGCTGCATGTTGTGAAGGGGGTTCACTATGGTCTTTTCCACCCGGCCCGACTCCGGATCAGCTACCAAGGTGTGGAGAAAGACTTTGACTCGGCGGAGGATGCCAAGGCTTACGTCAACAAGATGAATATTGGGTGATGTTGTACAATATGTTGCAATAATGTCATGCATCCATGCCTTTAGTTTACATTCAAATACTTGTTCACATTTGATGTTTGTTTACATTTACACTTGTTTACTCCTGTTCAACTTACATTAGTTCATCTTCGCTGCAATTTTCCTTTTATACGCAGGGCGAATTTAACTTGTTTAAATTGTTGTGTGATAATACCTTATTTTGCACTAATATTAGGCCTCCAAAAGATAGTACGGTATATTGGTGTTTACATATTTTTGAAGTGGTATTTTCACGTACATCCTTTTAGCCTACATGAGGTAATATTTCATTTAAGCCGCTATGGGATATTCATTATTAGTTGTGCCTTTTATTGCACATTTAGGAGTCTTATTCAAGAATAGATTATTTCTTTATTGATAATAGTCTCAACTCATGTGCTGTTTCCTCGGATTATTCAAGTATACTAATATCTGATCATGCACCATTATTTCTAGATATTCAGTTACCCATACAGAAATCTACCCCTGACCCCCCCCCCCCTTTGGAGATTCAACTCTTTATTGTTGGGTGATAAAACATTTGGTGAATTTGTTTCAAACTCAATTCTCAAGTTTCTCTTCTTTAACCAGAGGGAATCTACATATTTTTCATTAATTTGGGAGATTAATTTCTTAGAGGGCAGATTATTTCATATTCCTCCTATTCTAATAAAAAACACAATACCAATACACAATACCAACACAATACAATACTGAGCTTACATCTGCTATTAATAGCCTCGATCAAGAATGTTCATCCGATCCTTCTCCAGAACTATTTAAGAAGCATCTTAATCTTCAGGCAGAGTTTGATCTTATTTCTACCAGAAGTGCTGAGCGACTGTTGTTACAAACTCGTGGTACTTATTATGAACATGGTGATAAAGCAAATCGATTACTAGCACACCAATTAAAACATCAGTTCACCTCACGTCTTATACCTCAAATTAATAATGTTTCTAACACGACTGTTACGGATCCTGTGGAAATTAATGCCACATATAAATCATTTTATTCTTCCCTATACAAATTAGAATTCCCTGCTGATTCTACCAAAATGAATCAGTTTCTGGCCAATCTTGAGAATCCTACCATTGATTCTGACCGTGCAAAAGAATTGGATGCTCCACTTTCCCTTGAAGAACTAAGTTTTGCAATTACAGCAATGCAATCTAACAAAGCCCCAGGTCCTGATGGATTTCCAATAGAGTTTCTAAAGACATTTATTGATAAATTGGCATCTCTACTTTTGTTGATGTTCAATGAATCTTTGGAAAATGGTTTGTTATCTCCCACACTGACTCAATCTTCAATAGTTCTTCTGTTAACGAAAGATAAAGACCCCACTTCCTGTGGTTCTTATAGACCCCTGTATTTACCGAATGCTGATGTAATTTACCTGAGATTGTAATCTTATTAATGCTGAGAAGGCATTTGATAGGGTTGAGTGGGCGTACCTATTGAAGAAATTTGGTTTTGGATATAAATTGATCAGTTGGGTAAGATTACTGTATGCATCGCCACAAGCTAGTGTTCAAACAAATGATATTCGTTCTGAATACTTTGCACTAGAACGTGGGACACATCGGGGCTGCCCTTTATCTCCATCTCTCTTCGCTTTGGCTATTGAACCACTGGCCATTTCTTTAAGGTCCTCCACTTCCTTTAAAGGTGTTATTCGTAACGGTGTCGAATATCGTTTATCTCTGTATGCGGATGATTTGTTGCTGTATGGAACTGATCCCGCATCTTGTCTTCCGGGTATCCTATCAATTATGGATATTTTTTGTTCTTTTTCAGAATATAATCTAAATCTTCAAAAGAGTGAATGCTACCTTATTAACGCAGCAGGTATGTAACTTCAGGAAGCTGATTTGGCCTTTAAAATCTCTCGTTCTGGATTCAAGTATCTTTGCATCAATGTGACGCGTATATTCTCAGGCCTTTTGTCTGCCAACTTTACCCTGCTCATGACTAAAGTGAAATCTGATTTTCAGAGATGGAATAATCTGCCTCTCTCTTTAATTGGGAAGACTAATGTTGTTAAAATGAATGTTTTGACTAAATTTCTTTATTTGTTTCAATCAATTCCTTTATTCTTACCAAAACATTTTTTGACTCCCTAGACAAAATGATTAGCTCTTTTATTTGGGGTGTGAAGCCCCCGAGGATCCGTAAATCATTACTCCAATGATGTAAGCTCAGTGGTGGTCTCGCTTTACCGAACTTTCAATTCTACTACTGGGCTACTCACATTTATAAAATACGTTGTTGGGTTGATTTATTTAGCTTGGTGCGAACTGGAAGCCCACTCTTGCCCTCCTTCATCCTCTATATCTGCTCTTATATGTTCCTCTCTTCCAACCAAGATTTCATTGTTTATCAAAAATCCTGTTGTGCTTAATACTTTAAAGATTTGGTATCAATTCAAGAAACATTTCAAATTTGTAGCTGAATCTCCTTTAGGTCCATTATGTAACAATCACCTGTTTTCTCCCTCACATTTGGATTCTGTTTTTTTCGGTATGGCATAACAAAGGTATACAGTGTTTTGTTGATCTGTTTTCAGATGGTATTTTTAACATCTTTACCAATTTATTATCATTGTATGGATTACCAGCAAATCATTTTTTAGGTACTTCCAAGTTAGACACTTTGTTTCTAAATGTTTTTCTAGTTTTCCCTCTTCACCTCCACGACAAATATGGGATAGTTTGATTACTTTCAAGACACAACAAAGAGGGATTGTTTCAGAGATGTATAACCGCATTCATTCTGGATCTTTGCGATCAGTCCAACTCTAAAACAAGGGCTGCTTGGGAGGAAGAGCTGGGACTTCAACTTACTGAGGAGTGGTGAGATAACGTTGTGGGTGGGCAATGTACTGTAATGGGAATACCTCTACAACCCTGTCCATTGATTGACATTTTGGGGGCCCCGGATGTGTCAGGTCGGTTAAACTCCGTGCAAAATTAAATTTTTAATTTTACATCTTTAATAGCCAGACGTCGCCTACTCCTACAGTGGAAATTCCCGAACCCACCCTCTGTGTCACAGTGGCTCAAAGATGTAGTGCTTTTTCTTAAACTTGAGAAAATTAAATATAGTGAGGGGATGTACTGATCATTTTTTTCACAAATGGCAGCCTTTTTTTTTTATCATACTTTACAGATTTGCAGGTTCTGCCAGACTCAGGGCCGGTTTGTTAAATTTTGCTATGTGTTGGCGCACTCTTCACTCTTAATGCAAGATAATGCGCAATATTCTTTTAAAATATTTTTAGTGCCTATTTATTATTTTCTTTACTAATTTGTGTATATGTGAGTCAATGGCTGTTGTTTGTTCTTTTTAAACCGAAGGAGAGGCAATGGAATGTTGTTGACAATAAACGTATTCTATTCTATTCTATTCTAATTAACCAAGGTGGGATTGGTGTGGTGTGTGACTGATGGTATAGTTGCATTATATATCACTTTTTTAATATATATATTTTTTAATTATTTCTATTTATTTTATGTTTCTGTATATTTTTGTATTTTTCTTTTGTGTATTATTTGAATGTGTCTTATTAACGTGCCTTTTTTCATTATTGTGTTGATTTGTTTAAAATGAAAAATAAAATTTATAAGAGAGACACAGGGAGGAAGAGACACAGGGAGGAAGAGACAGGGAGAGAGAAGGAGAGACGGGGTGGGGGATTGCAACCTTCATGTGGTCCGCCCTGTTTCGACAAATGCAACCAACCCTGCGTGCACAATCAAATAAGATCAAATAGAACAAGTTGTCCGACAATTTTAGGCTGTGCACGCCATACGTAAGAAGAAGCAGAGCGATAGATATAGAGAGAGATAGAGATGAGAGAGATAGCGAGATAGAGAGAGAGATAGAGAACGATAGAGAGAGAGACTCCCCTCAGCCGCGACATTACTCTTCCACCATCCCGGCCTCACGGCGCCCACCCATCAACCCCACCCGAGATTGATTGTAGAGTCTCATGTGGTTTAAAAGGTGGTGTCTCTAGGAAGTTGCAGTTGTGTGGGGGTGGAGCTGCACACAGTTATTTTACTTTCCCTTGCTCTTCGGAAACGCATTGGCTATCTATGTGGAAAAATGCTGAAAAGCAGGACCTCCAGGGTTCCTCGTGCGGGCGAGAGCAAGAACAGGGAGATACGGGACCTGAATGTGTGGCTGAGGAACAGGTGCAGGGGGCAGGGATTTAGATTCTTAGATCTAGATTCTTGGGGCATTTGGATAGCAGTAAAAGGATTATTCCAGGTCAACATGGATTTATGAAAGGGAAATCATGCTTGACTAATCTTCTGGAATTTTTTGAGGATGCGACAAGTAAAATGGATGAAGGGGTGCCAGTGGATGTAGTGTATCTAGACTTTCAGAAAGCCCTTGATAAGGTTCCGCACGGGAGACTGGTGATTAAAATTAGACCACATTGTATTGGGGGTGTTGACATGGGTAGAAAATAGGTTGGCAGATAGGAGTGAACGGGTCCTTTTCAGAATGGCAGGCAGTGGCGAGTAGAGTGCCGCAAGGCTCGGTGTTGGGGCCGCAACTACTTACCATATATATTAATGATTTGGAAGAGGGAATTAGGAGCAACACTAGCAACTTTGCAGATGACACAAAGCTGGGTGGCAGTGTGAACTGTGAAGAGGATGTTAGGGGGTTGCAGGGTGACCTGGACAGGTTGAGTGAGTGGGCAGATGCGTGGCAGATGCAGTATTATATAGATAAATGTGAGGTTATCCACTTTGGCGGCTAAAACAAGGGGGCAGATTATTATCTTAATGGGGTTAGGTTAGGTAAGGGGGAGGTACAGCGAGACCTGGGTGTCCTTGTACACCAGTCACTGAAAGTTGGCGTGCAGGTACAGCAGGCAGTGAAGAAAGCGAATGGAATTTTGGCCTTCATAACAAGAGGATTTCAGTATAGGAGTTAAGAGGTTCTTCTGCAGTTGTACAGGGCTCTGGTGAGACCACATCTGGAGTATTGTGTACAGTTTTGGTCTCCTAATTTGAGGAAGGACATCCTTGTGATTGAAGCAGTGCAGCGTAGGGTCACGAGATTGATCCCTGGGATTGCGGGACTGTCATATGAGGAAAGATTGAAAAGACTAGGCTTGTATTCACTGGAGTTTAGAAGGATGAGGGGGATCTTATAGAAACATATCTATCTATCATCATATCATATATCATATCATATCATCTATCTTTCTTTATATATATAAAACTCAAATCAGTCCGCCTGCCGCCGTACGGCGTCCGCCGCGTTTCTTCCTTTGACGCTCCGCAACTCCGAAACCGGACGCGGAATCGCCGACGTCTTTTCCATTTCGGTAGAGATTTCGCTTTTCTTTCTAAGTATCCGCTCCTCGTTACATTTCGTCGTGTTTAAGTACACCTTTTTAATCAAATCCTACACCCCCCCCCCCCCACCACCTCAATATTTCAAAAAGAAACTGGATTCTCACCCACACAAGCAGAACCAGCCCCCTGTGAACGTTCCATCGTGTGATGTCACAATGCCCAATGTTCACATATGTCCAATCGGAATGGATTCATTTACATATGCCTTTGCAGGAGCCCCGCCCATGGTGAACATTCCATCGTGTGATGTCACAATGCCCAATGCTCAAATACATTGTTGCCATAGAGAACGCTCAGTGATTATTCAAATTCTTCACTAACTGTCATTCTGGTTTTGCTTGTGAAGTGAAAAGTCCTGAATTGCATTTGTCTGATGCAGGAAGATTGTTCCAGATGTTGGGGAAGTCCAGGACACGCGGGACACAGTTTAGGGATAAAGGGGAAATCCTTTAGTACTGAGATGAGGGAAACATTTTTCACACAGATACTGGTGAGTCTCTGGAACTCTCTGCCACAGAAGGTAGTGGAGGCCAGTTCATTGGCTATATTTAAGAGGGAGTTAGATGTGGCCCTTGTGGCTAAAGGGATCAGGGGGTATGGAGAGGGGGAATCTGTGAGGAGGATGCTAGGAGACTGCAAGGTGACTTGGATAGGCTGGGTGAGTGGGCAAATGTTTGGCAGATGCAGTATAATGTGGATAAATGTGAGGTTATCCATTTTGGTGGCAAAAAAGGGAAAGCAGACTATTATCTAAATGGTGGCCGATTGGGAAAGGGGGAGATGCAGCGAGACCTGGGTGTCATGGTACACCAGTCATTGAAGGTAGGCATGCAGGTGCAGCAGGCAGTAAAGAAAGCGAATGGTATGTTAGCTTTCATTGCAAAAGGATTTGAGTATAGGAGCAGGGAGGTTCTACTGCAGTTGTACAGGGTCTTGGTGAGACCACACCTGGCGTATTGCGTACAGTTTTGGTCTCCAAATCTGTGGAAGGACATTATTGCCATAGAGGGAGTGCAGAGGCGGTTCAACAGACTGATTCCTGGGATGAAGAAAGACTGGATAGACTTGGTTTATACTCTCTAGAATATAGGAGACTGAGAGGGGATCTTATAGAAACTTACAAAATTCTTAAGGGGTTGGACAGGCTAGATGCAGGAAGATTGTTCCTGATGTTAGGGAAGTCCAGGACAAGGGGTCACAGCTTAAGGATAAGGGGGAAATCCTTTAAAACCGAGATGAGAAGAACTTTTTTCACACAGAGAGTGGCGAATCTCTGGAACTCTGCCACAGAGGGTAATTGAGGCCAGTTCATTGGCTCTATTTAAGAGGGAGTTAGATGTGGCCCTTGTGGCTAAGGGGATCAGGGGGTATGGAGAGAAGGCAGGAACGGGATACTGAGTTGGATGATCAGCCATGATCATATTGAATGGCGGTGCAGGCTCGAAGGGCCGAATGGCCTACTCCTGCACCTAATTTCTATGTTTCTATCAGCCGTGATCATATTGAATGGAGAATGGTGCAGGCTCGAAGGGCCGAATGGCCTACTACTGCACTTAATTTCTAGGTTTCTATGTGTCCCTCTCCTCACCCCTCTCCCTCGGCCACCCATCTCTCTCTCCCCCATGCCCCTTCCCTCTCTACCACCACCCCCTTCCCTCTCTACCACCACCCCCTTCCTCCTACCCCTCTGTCCCTCTTCTACCACTCCCGCTACCCCTCTACCCCTCCCTCCCTCCCCACTCTTCCACTTCTCTCCCACTCTCTCCTCCCCCTCCCCCTCACCCCTCTCCCCCATCCCTCCCTCTCTCCCCCACCCCCTTCCCTCTCTACCACCACCCCCTTCCCTCTCTCCCCCCACACCCTTCCCCTATCCCTCTGTCCCTCTTCCATCACTCCCGCTACCCCTCCTCCTCCCTCCCCACCCCACTCATTCCCCTCTTTCCCCCCACCCCTCTCCCCATCCCACCCTGCTCCCCTCGCTCCCCCCTCCCCTCCCTCCACATCCCCCCCCCCCCCCAAAGCTCCCTCCCATCCCTCACCCCCCCTACCCCGCTCTCCTTTCCCTCCCAAATCTATCCCGTTTCCTCCTCCTCCCTCCCCTCTTCTCACTCCCCCCCGCAAACGCCGTTGGGGAAACAGACCATAGAGGGAGTACAGAGAAGGTTCAACAGACTGATTCCTGGGATGTCAGGACTTTCAAATGAAGAAAGACTGGATAGACTTGGCTTGTACTCGCTGGATTTTAGAAGATTGAGGGGGGATCTTATACAAACTTACAAAATTCTTAAGGGGTTGGACAGGCTAGATGCAGGTAGATTGTTCCAGATGTTGGGGAAGTCCAGAACAGGGGGTCACAGTTTAAGGATAAGGGGGAAATCCTTTATGACAGAGATGAGAAAAACATTTGTCACACAGAGAGTGGTGAATCTCTGGAATTCTCTGCCACAGAAGGTAGTTGAAGCCAGTTCATTGGCTATATTTAAGAGGGAGTTAGATGTGGCCCTTGTGGCTAAAGGGATCAGGGGGTATGGAGAGAAGGCAGGTACAGGATACTGAGTTGGATGATCATCCTTGATCATATTGAATGGTGGTGCAGGCTCGAAGGTCCGAATGGCCTACTACTGCACTTAATTTCTATGTTTCCCTCTCCTCACCCCTCCCCCTCACCCTCCTTCCCTCTCTACACCCACCCCCTTCCCCCTACCCCTCTCCATCTCACTCCCCACTCTTTACCGTCTCTCTCTCCACCCCTCTCTCCCCCCTCCCTCCCCCCCATCCCCCCCTCCCCCCATCTCTCTCCCCCCCTCTCCCCCATCTCTCACTCCCCCTACCCCCGCTCTCCTTTCCCTCCCAAATCTGTCATGTTTCCTCCTCCTCCTCCTCTCCCCTCCCTCCCCTCTTCTCACCCACCCCCCCCCCCCCCCCCCCCCCCCCTGTGAGTTTGGGGGGTGGTTAATTTGAGTGTGATGCCGCAGCCCCTACTCCCCCCCCCCCCCCCCGCAAACGCTGTTGGGGAAACAGACCCAACGGGTCTGCACTTGGTCTAGTAATATATAAAACTCAAATCAGTCCGCCTGCAGTACGGATCCCTTCCTGCCTTTTGATTCGTTCCCGTCGTGTGATGTCACAATGCCCAATGCTCGCAGATGTCCAATCGGGATGGATCCATTTACATATGTCTTTGCACCAGCCCCAGCCCCTGGTGACCGTGTCATCGTGTGATGTCACAATGCCCAAAGACATTATTGCCATAGAGGGAGTACAGAGACGGTTCACCAGACTGACTCCTGGGATGGCAGGACTTTCATATGAAGAAAGACTGGATAAACTCGGCTTGTACTAGCTAGAATTTAGAAGATTGAGGGGTAATCTTATAGAATCTTATGTTTCTATGTTTCCCTCTCCTCACCCCTCTCCCTCTCTCACCCACCCATCCCTCTCTCCCCCACCCCCTTCACTCTCTACCCCACCCCCTTCCCTCTCCCCCGCCCCCTTCCCCTATCCCTCTTCCATCACTCCCGCTACCCCTCTCCACCTCCCTCCCCACTCTTCCACTTCTCTCCCCCTTCCCCTCCACTCTCCCTCCCGACTCTTTCCCCTCTTTCTAATCTGAATGGAGCTGTGTATTGCATGCTCATCAATTGAAATTATCAACAATAGGATTTAAAGTTTTGGAGTTATGCTGCAAGCTAACAGGGCCTTCGGCTGAACTTGCTTATGGCAACCAAGTTGCCCCGTTTACCCATATCCTACCTACCTGCATTTGGTTCATCTATCTATCTATCTATCTATCTATCTATCTATCTATCTATCTATCTATCTATCTATCTATCTATCTATTAATATATAAAACTCAAATCCGTCCACCATCCGCCTGCAGTACTCCCCCTTCCTGCCTTTTGTTTCGTTGACGGCTGCTCCTTCCTATCAGCTTCCAACACACTTCGAAACAAAGTTGCAAGACAGGAACACTGAACTTTTCACTGCTGCAGCAGGCAGGGGAGGTGCAATTGAGGGAGGCAGGGGAGTGCTGGAAACTTACATTTGTCAACGGCTTCAATTTCATTGGAGGAGACGGGTGCATGGTGGAATATTGGGTTGGGGGAATCACACCATTGGGGGAGCAGACCCAACGGGTCTGCACTTGGTCTAGTAAAATTATAAAAGAACTGGACAAGCTAGATGCAGGAAAAATGGTCCCAATGTTGTGTGAGTCCAGAACCTGGGGCCACAGTCTTAGAATAAAGGGGGGTCATTTAAGACTGAGGTGAGAAAAAACTTTTTCACCCAGTTGTGAATTTATGGAATTCCCTGCCACAGAGGGCTGTGGAGGTCAAGTCACTGGATGGATTTAAGAGAGAGTTAGATAGAGCCCTGGGGGCTAGTGGAGTCAAGGGATATGGGCACGAGTTATTGATAGGGGATGATCAGCCATGATCACAATGAATGGCGGTGCTGGCTCGAAGGGCCGAATGGCCTCCTCCTGCACCTATTTTCTATGTTTTTATGAAATTGACTGTTTATTCTCTATCTCTCTATCTTCTCAACTTTTATTAAGCAGCGGATGTGGCTCAGCAGAGATTGTTTATTTTCTTCGCTATGTGACCTGGCATTTAGATTTGTGACCTTATCGGTATTTTAAGTTTGATTTCTTCCTATACCTTTTGAATTGAATTCAAGAGAGATCTGAATTGCACATTGGCCATGTGGGATTCAGATTGAGGTGTTGGATACGAATTGGAAATGCCTTTATCTCAGAAAAATATCTGTTAATTTGAAATAGTTTTTTCTTTCTAATGACCTATTTTTAAAGGGTCTGCCTTGTAAGTAGTTAATGAGTTTAAGTAAAGCCTCACATTAGCACTAGCAAGAGTACAGCACAAATACATGAATGTTTTTGCCTTTCTTCTGCAACACTATCGAGATTACAGCACAATAACATGAACAGGCAAGAGGCTGTACAATGGTCTGTAAGATAAAGAATTGCTGAATTGCTGATTATTAGGGTATAAATATATCTGATTGAACATTACCTCTGTGTGTGGAGAAAGATAGACTCTGTAGTCTGTATTTTACATACTGTGAGAGTTGACTCCCACACCCACCTGGCGAAATAAAGACGTTACTGTATTACTAACTTTTGTGTTGTCATCTGTTTGAAGCAAATTGAAGCTGAACTCTAGGACTCAGCACATGGGAGGGGCAAACCCAGAAAGGGAGGGACATCAACCTACTCTTTAAAACCCCTTACCGGCTAGAAGTAGATCTCTTTCCCTGATGAAGCTACAGCGATAGAGAAACTGGAAAATCGTTGCCTAATCGAGAAGAGTTCGGCAGGTGGTTTCCGCAAGCTGGAAAAAACAAAGACTTGGTGAGCACCTTGGTTTTAACCCTACTACGCTAGAGATAATTGATGCTTACTTTACTGCATTAGTACTGCAGTATAGTTTACTACTAAGCCAGAAATGAGTAATAACATGCCGAGGGGAGTGGGGGGGAGAGTGATTGTTTAGCAACAGTAGAGCTAATAGGACTTGATGTTTCAATCCCTGTAATAAGTCGGCACTCTTAAGGATAAGGGGGAAATCTCACAGCTTAAGGATAAGGGGGAAATCCTTTAAAACCGAGATGAGAAGAACTTTTTTCACACAGAGAGTGGTGAATCTCTGGAACTCTCTGCCGCATAGGGTAGTCGAGGCCAGTTCATTGGCTATATTTAAGAGGGAGTTAGATGTGGCCCTTGTGGCTAAGGGGATCAGAGGGTATGGAGAGAAGGCAGGTACGGGATACCGAGTTGGATGATCAGCCATGATCATATTGAATGGCGGTGCAGGCTCGAAGGGCCGAATGGCCTACTCCTGCACCTAATTTCTATGTTTCTTGCTATTTGCAGTGGGAGTGGAGTGGTGAGTGGAGGTACGTCATCGGGGACATCAGGTGGGCACCCTCCTTCTTTGACGTTTCATTGATAAGCCCACAACATCTCCAGAGGGCTCATGGGTGAGACCTGGAGTCCCAGTTATACCTCCCACAATTCCAAACCCTCCTGTCTACATCTTGCAACCCAATTGTTATCTCTCCTTTTGATCCAAATCCAATTGCTGCTTTTTTCTGCAGAATTTGATGATGACTTGATTGCTTGTTGGAGGGAGCAACCCCTCACCTCCATTTTCTTTAATAGCCTGGTCGTAGATGTAGCAACAAATCCCCTGCATCCCACTTCAACTGGGAAAATCTTGGTCTTCCTGCCATTCTGGGCAGCTTCAGCTGCCTGTTCAGAGTACTTTGTCTTTTTCCTCATAAGCTTCTTCAACACCATCATCCCATAGCAAAGAGTAGGAGTAAACGGGTCCTTTTCACAATGGCAGGCAGTGACTAGTGGGGTACCGCAAGGCTCAGTGCTGGGACCCCAGCGATTTACAATATATATTAATGATTTGGACAAGGGAATTGAATGCAACATCTCCAAGTGTGCGGATGACACTAAGCTGGGGGGCAGTGTTAGCTGTGAGGAGGATGCTAGGAGACTGCAAGGTGACTTGGATAGGCTGGGCGAGTGGGCAAATGTTTGGCAGATGCAGTATAATGTGGATAGTTGTGAGGTTATCCACTTTGGTGGCAAAAACAGAAAAGCAGACTATTGTCTAAATGGTGGCCAATTAGGAAAAGGGGAGATGCAACGAGACCTGGGTGTCATGGTACACCAGTCATTGAAAGTAGGCATGCAGGTGCAACAGGCAGTGAAGAAAGCGAATGGTATGTTAGCTTTCAAAGCAAAAGGATTTGAGTATAGGAGCAGGGAGGTTCTACTGCAGTTGTACAGGGTCTTGGTGAGACCACACGTGGAGTATTGTGTACAGTTTTGGTCTCCAAATCTGAGGAAGGACATTATTGCCATAGAGGGAGTAAAGAGAAGGTTCACTAGACTGATTCCTGGGATGTCAGGACTTTCATATAACATATATATCACAAATAACAATTACAGCATGGAAACAGGCCATCTCGACCCTTCTAGTCCGTGCCGAACACATAATCTCCCCTAGTCCCATATACCTGCGCTCAGACCATAACCCTCCATTCCCTTCCCATCCATATAACTATCCAATTTATTTTTAAATGATAAAAACGAACCTGACTCCACCACCTTCACTGGAAGCTCATTCCACACAGCTACCACTCTCTGAGTAAAGAGGTTCCCCCTCATGTTACCCCTAAACTTCAGTCCCTTAATTCTCAAGTCATGTCCCCTTGTTTGAATCTTCCCTACTCTCAGTGGGAAAAGCTTTTCCACGTCAACTCTGTCTATCCCTCTCATCATTTTAAAAACCTCTATCAAGTCCCCCCTTAACCTTCTGCGCTCCAAAGAATAAAGCCCTAACTTGTTCAACCTTTCTCTGTAACTCTATGAAGAAAGACTGGATAGACTTGGCCTATACTTGCTAGAATTTAGGAGATTTGAGGGGGGATCTTATAGAAACTTACAAAATTCTTAAGGGATTGGACAGCCTAGATGCAGGAAGATTGTTCCCGATGTTGGGGAAGTCCAGGACAAGGGGTCACAGCTTAAGGATAAGGGGGAAATCCTTTAAGACCGAGATGAGAAGAACTTTTTTCACACCGAGTGGTGAATCTCTGGAACTCTCTGCCACAGAGGGTAGTTGAGGCCAGTTCATTGGCTATATTTAAGAGGGAGTTAGATGTGGCCCTTGTGGCTAAGGGGATCGGAGGGTATGGAGAGAAGGCAGGTACGGGATACCGAGTTGGATGATCAGCCATGATCATATTGAATGGTGGTGCCGGCTCGAAGGGCCGAATGGCCTACTCCTGCACCTAATTTCTATGTTTCTTGCTATTTGCAGTGGGAGTGGAGTGGTGAGTGGAGGTACGTCATCGGGGACATCAGGTGGGCACCCTCCTTCTTTGACGTTTCATTGATAAGCCCACAACATCTCCAGAGGGCTCATGGGTGAGACCTGGAGTCCCAGTTATACCTCCCACAATTCCAAACCCTCCTGTCTACATCTTGCAACCCAATTGTTATCTCTCCTTTTGATCCAAATCCAATTGCTGCTTTTTTCTGCAGAATTTGATGATGACTTGATTGCTTGTTGGAGGGAGCAAACCCTCACCTCCATTTTCTTTAATAGCCTGGTCGTAGATGTAACAACAAATCTCCTGCATCCCACTTCAACTGGGAAAATCTTGGTCTTCCTGCCATTCTGGGCAGCTTCAGCTGCCTGTTCAGAGTACTTTGTCTTTTTCCTCATAAGCTTCTTCAACACCATCATCCCATAGCAAAGAGTAGGAGTAAACGGGTCCTTTTCACAATGGCAGGCAGTGACTAGTGGGGTACCGCAAGGCTCAGTGCTGGGACCCCAGCGATTTACAATATATATTAATGATTTGGACAAGGGAATTGAATGCAACATCTCCAAGTGTGCGGATGACACTAAGCTGGGGGGCAGTGTTAGCTGTGAGGAGGATGCTAGGAGACTGCAAGGTGACTTGGATAGGCTGGGCGAGTGGGCAAATGTTTGGCAGATGCAGTATAATGTGGATAGTTGTGAGGTTATCCACTTTGGTGGCAAAAACAGGAAAGCAGACTATTATCTAAATGGTGGCCAATTAGGAAAAGGGGAGATGCAACGAGACCTGGGTGTCATGGTACACCAGTCATTGAAAGTAGGCATGCAGGTGCAACAGGCAGTGAAGAAAGCGAATGGTATGTTAGCTTTCAAAGCAAAAGGATTTGAGTATAGGAGCAGGGAGGTTCTACTGCAGTTGTACAGGGTCTTGGTGAGACCACACGTGGAGTATTGTGTACAGTTTTGGTCTCCAAATCTGAGGAAGGACATTATTGCCATAGAGGGAGTAAAGAGAAGGTTCACTAGACTGATTCCTGGGATGTCAGGACTTTCATATAACATATATATAACATATAACAATTACAGCATGGAAACAGGCCATCTCGACCCTTCTAGTCCGTGCCGAACACATAATCTCCCCTAGTCCCATATACCTGCGCTCAGACCATAGCCCTCCATTCCCTTCCCATCCATATAACTATCCAATTTATTTTTAAATGATAAAAACGAACCTGACTCCACCACCTTCACTGGAAGCTCATTCCACACAGCTACCACTCTCTGAGTAAAGAGGTTCCCCCTCATGTTACCCCTAAACTTCAGTCCCTTAATTCTCAAGTCATGTCCCCTTGTTTGAATCTTCCCTACTCTCAGTGGGAAAAGCTTTTCCACGTCAACTCTGTCTATCCCTCTCATCATTTTAAAAACCTCTATCAAGTCCCCCCTTAACCTTCTGCGCTCCAAAGAATAAAGCCCTAACTTGTTCAACCCTTTCTCTGTAACTCTATGAAGAAAGACTGGATAGACTCGGCCTATACTTGCTAGAATTTAGGAGATTTGAGGGGGGATCTTATAGAAACTTACAAAATTCTTAAGGGATTGGACAGGCTAGATGCAGGAAGATTGTTCCCGATGTTGGGGAAGTCCAGGACAAGGGGTCACAGCTTAAGGATAAGGGGGGAATCCTTTAAGACCGAGATGAGAAAAACATTTTTCACACCGAGTGGTGAATCTCTGGAACTGTCTGCC
This sequence comes from Leucoraja erinaceus, assembly GCF_028641065.1. Classification (NCBI taxonomy): domain Eukaryota; kingdom Metazoa; phylum Chordata; class Chondrichthyes; order Rajiformes; family Rajidae; genus Leucoraja; species Leucoraja erinaceus. The sequence goes on from NW_026576811.1 coordinate 58,849, forward strand.
ACAGAGGGTAGTTGGGGCCACAGTTCATTGGCTATATTTAAGAGGGAGTTAGATGTGGCCCTTGTGGCTAAAGGGGATCAGGGGGTATGGAGAGAAGGCAGGTACGGGATACTGAGTTGGATGATCAGCCATGATCATATTGAATGGCGGTGCAGGCTCGAAGGGCCGAATGGCCTCTACTCCTGCACCTAATTTCTATGTTTCTATGGCCCCAGGCCCGGCTCCCCGAGCTCCGCCAACCCCAACCCCAGGCCCGGCTCCCCGGGCTCCGCCAACCCCAACCCCAGGCCCGGCTCCCCGAGCTCCGCCAACCCCAACCCCAGGCCCGGCTCCCCGAGCTCCGCCAACCCCAACCCCAGGCCCGGCCCGGCTCCCCGAGCTCCGCCAACCCCAACCCCAGGCCCGGCTCCCCGAGCTCCGCCAACCCCAGGCCCAGTCACTGTCTCCCGGGTGCGAGGCCGCGGCCTGGACCCCCCGGCACCGAATCCCCAGCCAGCGCGCCCGCCCCGCCCGCCCTGATCCACCGGAGCCTCTCACCGTGTCCGGCCCGGCCCGGCCCGGGTCCTCACTCACTCACTCACTCGCGGCTCATCTCATCCCGCCCGCGCGCTGCCCGTTGCCCCGGAGACGGAGAGAGAGAGAGAGAGACCGCGCGGCGCAGGGGAAATGACGTCGCGCCCCGGCCGTTGCCCCGGAGACAGAGAGAGAGGCCGTGCGGCGCAGGGGAAATGACGTCGCGCCCCCGGCCCGTTGCCCCGGAGACAGAGAGAGAGGCCATGCGGCGCAGGGGAAATGACGTCGCGCCCCCGGCCCGTTGCCCCGGAGACGGAGAGAGAGGCCGCGCGGCGCAGCCCGGAAATGACGTCACTGACCCGGCCCGTTGCCCCGCAGGCTGCGGGGCGGCCACACTCAGCCCGGATATGACGTAAACCGCGGCCCCAAAGATGGAGGAGACCTGCATAGGATGGTGAGAGAGAGGGAGAGAGGGAATGGGAGAGATAGAGAGAAATAAAGAGGGGGAGAGAGAGAACGAGAGAGAGAGAGAGAGAGAGAGGTGAGTGAGGAGAGAGTGAGAGAGAGGGAATGAGAGAGAGGAGTAGAGGCCATTCGGCCAGTGGAGCCAGACATTCGCCATTCCATGTGAACAAACACTGATCAGAATTCAAGGAGGGGCTTAGGAGAATATTTCTACCCCATATCCCCTGACTCCGCATATCCGAGGAAACCCTAGAAGATAGGGGTAGCAAAAGAGGTAACAGAAGAGAAGTAAGATTGATTTACCTATTAACATAGGTAAAACTGAGAGAGAATTATTAAGCAAAGACTGAAGGAAAGAACAAAAAGGGAGTGGGAGGAAGAACGGAAAGACAGTGGTTCTACAGAGTCCCGGAGGAAAGTGGAGAGAGACAGAGAAAGCAGGAAGAACAGAGAAGAGGAGACAGTGATTTTCAAGAGATTAGATTTGGACACACTGGTCTGAACAGTACACTTTTTGAGTAATGGGCAGCTAGGGAGAAGAGCAGGCAGATGTGAATAGATGTGGGCAAGAGGAAACGATGGGGAGCATGTCATTGTACATTGTGAGAGGTATGAGGAGGAGAGAGAACGGATGAGTGAGCAGTTCAGAAAAGAAGGAGTACAATTGATTTGGTAGATATTTTGCAAGGGGGTTCATATAAGTGCTATCAAATCCTGATGTTTTCTTTCAGGGTAAAGGAATTTTCGGAAGGATATAGGTTAGAGAGTATTGTAATGGTGTTGTTTGGAGACACACTCCATGCCAGTTGGGAGGTGGTAATGCACAAAAAGAGAGTTTGCCAACCGCCAAAAAAAATGTGATTATAGAAGAGAGAAGAAGAAGAAGAGGGAGAGATGGAGAAGGGGATAGAGAGAGATAAAGAGGGAGAGAGAGAGAGAGAGAAGAGAGAGAGAGGGGGGAGAGAGGGGTGGGGTGGAGTGGTAGAGAGGGAGAATGGGGAGATGATAGGAGGGGTGGAGAGAAAGAGAGTTGTGGGAGGGGATAGAGAGAGAGGAGCAGAATGAGAGAGAGTTAGAAGGGTGGAGACTCGAAGGAGATGTGTGAGAGAGAGAGGGGGGAGGGGAGGAGAGAGAGATTATGTGAGCGGTGGAGGCTGAGAGGGGCAGGAATAAGGGGAGAGTGTTAGAGAGAGAGAGGAGACAGTCCGGGGGGAGGGAGGGGGAGAGGAGAGAGGTCTGGGGTTGGAAAAGGGTGAAGTGAGTTGCGGGGGGAACAGGGGAGCAAATGGATGGGGAGGGATTCAAGGGGTCAGTGGGTTTGGAGGGGATGAATGGGGGGGCAGGGAACTGGGGGGGAGGGGGAGGGGTCAAGTGAGTCAAGGAAGGGGTTCACATTGTTTGGGGTGGGGGGGAGCAAAGGGGGCTAAGGAGCAGGAGGTAAGGGGCAGGGGGCCACAGGGAGGAAGTCACATTGTTTGGGGGTGGGGAGGGTGTTGCAGTTTAGGAAGTCAAACCAGGGCAGGATCTTCACTGTGAATGGCGGGGTGCTGGGGCAATAGACAATAGGTGCAGGAGTAGGCCATTCTGCCCTTTGAGCCAGCACCGCCATTCAATGTGATCATGGCTGATCATCCCGAATCAGTACCCCGTTCCTGCCTTCTCCCCATATCCCCTGACTCCACTATCTTTAAGAGCCCTATCTAGCTCTCTCTTGAATGTATCCAGGGAACCGGCCTCCACCGCCCTCTGAGGCAGAGAATTCCACACTCACCAACTCTCTGTGAGAAAAAAAGTGTTTCCTCGTCTTCGTTCCAAAATGACTTACCCCTTATTCTTAAACTGTGGCCCCTGGTTCTGGACTCCCCCATTATCGGAAACATGTTTCCTGCCTCTAGCATGTCCAAACCCTTAACAATCTTATATGTTTCAATAAGATCCCCTCTCATCCTTCTAAACTCCAGAGTACAATCCCAGCCGCTCCATTCTCTCAGCATATGACAGTCCCGCCATCCCGGGAATTAACCTTGTAAACCTACGCTGCTCTCCCTCAATAGCAAGAATGTCCTTCCTCAAATTAGGGGACCAATACCGTACACAATACTCCAGGTTTGGTCTCACTTGGACATTACAACTCTGACCCTTGCGGATTGTGTGGAGCCGAGGGATCTAGAAGTGTGGGTATGAGTTGGGCCAAAGGGCCTCTTTCCAATGCTGTATCACTCTATGACTATGACAAAGTGCTGGATGAGAACGTAAATCTCTGCACGGGCAGCACCCGTAGGCAGGATCGACCCCGGGACTCTGGCGGTGAGACAGCAACTATACCGGTGCGCTAGTGTGCCGCGCAGAATTACGTAATGGTTTCCTCCGCCATAAACACACTCAATATGTGTTAGTAATGTCCTGTTTGCCAGCTTGTTGACCCTTTGTTCCCCTCCTGTAGGGTTTAGGAGCCATTGCTGTGGATGGAGAGACGACGACGTGAGCGGCTATTGAGGGTGGCGAGGGTGCAGGTGAGCCCCCCCCCCTTGCTCGGTGTGCGGGCTCAGCTTCGACGGGGCTGAGCTTCGATGGAGGACTACATGACGGGGCACAACAAGGAGAAGCGTTATGAGTGCGACGTGTGTGGCAAGGCCTGGCAGTGCCCGAGCCAGCTGCACAGCCACAGGCGGGTGCACACGGGAGAACGTCCCTTCAACTGCTCAGAGTGCGACAAGAGTTTCAAGACGGCGAATGTCCTAGAGGCCCACCGGAGGGTTCACACGGGCGAGAAGCCCTATGGATGCTCCACATGCGGAAAGAGTTTTCCCCAGTTGTCGGGGCTGCGGGAGCACCAGCGGGTGCACAGCAGTGAGCGGCCCTTCACCTGCTCCGACTGCGGCAAAGGCTTCAAGTTGTCCAAGGACCTGAAGGTGCACAGGCGGCTGCACACCGGGGAGCGTCCCTTCACCTGCAGCGACTGCGGCAAGGGCTTCACCCGCTCCAGCAGCCTGCTGAAGCACCAGCGCACCCACACCGGCGAGCGCCCCTACACCTGCGCCCAGTGCGACAAGGGCTTCACCCAGTCCAGCAGCCTGCTGCAGCACCAGCGCACCCACACCGGCGAGCGCCCCTACACCTGTGCCCAGTGCGGCAAGGGCTTCACCCAATCCAGCAACCTGCTGAAGCACCAGCGCACCCACACCGGCGAGCGCCCCTACACCTGCGCCCAGTGCGGCAAGGGCTTCACCCACTCCAGCAGCCTGCTGAAGCACCAGCGCACCCACACCGGCGAGCGCCCCTACACCTGCACCCAGTGCGGCAAGGGCTTCACCCACTCCAGCCAGCCTGCAGCTGCACCGGCGCACACACACCGGGGAGCGGCCCTACACCTGTGCCCAGTGCGGCAAGGGCTTCACCCGCTCCAGCCGGCAAGGGCTTCACCCAGTCCGGCAGCCTGCTGAGGCACCAGCGCACCCACACCGGCGAGCGCCCCTACACCTGTGCCCAGTGCGGCAAGGGCTTCACCTGCTCCTCCAGGCTGCTGTCCCACCAGCGGATGCACGCCGGCAACCGTCCCGTCCCCAGCCTGGTGTGTGGAGAGCGCTTTGCCATGGCCTCCCACGCCCTGTCTCACCAGCACGTGCACACCAGTAGCCCGCCCTACGACTGCCCGTACTGTGGTGAGTCGTTTGACAGCTCGCGGGGGTTGCGGCATCACCAGCGGGCCCACGTCGGCGAGCAGCTGCTCCCACTGTGACAAGAGAGCATGGGCGCAGCGGGAGCACCAGCGGATACACACCGGAGAGAGACCCTTTGTGTGCGCTGAGTGTGGCAAGGGTTTCACCCGCATGTCCAGCCTGTGGCAGCACCGGCGTACCCACAGCGGTGAGCGTCCCCTTCCCCTGCCCGTCCTGTGGTAAGGGCTTCACCCGCCTTGACCACCTGCTGGAGCACCGGCGAGTCCACACCGGCCAGCGCCCCTTCACCTGCCCGCTCTGTGGCAAGGCCTTTGCCCGCTCCTCCAGCCTGCTGGCACACCGCCACGTGGATAGATAGGCGCTGTTTAGGTAAACACAAAATACTGGAAGGAATGGGTAACATTTCTGGTCGAGACCCTCCTCAGTCTCGACCCGAAATGTCACCCAGTCCTTCTCTCCAGAGATGCTGCCTGTCCCGCTGAGTTACTCCAGCATTTTGTGTCCTTTTTTGTAAACCAGCATCTGCAGTTCCTTGTTTTTAAACCATTCTGGTTAACCATCTCTGCACCTTCCCCAAAGCCTCCACATCAGTCCTGTAATGGAGTGACCAGAACTGTATGCAATACTCCAAATGCTACCTGACCAATGTCCCTTAAAGCTGCACATATACATTCCTCTCTCCTTATCTCACATCCTTTTATCTCCTTATTTTCCCTCGCCCGAAAATGGGAACGGCTGCGGCTCGCCTGCCAGTCTCTGTTTGTCTTTCCTACACTTTCCTTATTGTTGTTTTTTTTCGTTTGTTGTTTAACTGTTCTGTTTTTGGTTTTTAGGCTGTGTTTATGGGGGGAGGGGGGTGGGGGGGGGTGAAATGGGGCTGCTGTCGTCTACTCCCTGCAGGGGGAATACGAACTTTTTTGTCGTGTCCCCTTTCTTTGCCTCCTATCTACGCTGAGCCCTAGCGGAGCGGCGACCCATCGGGTCTCTGGAGCGCAGCTTGACAGGACATCGTCGCTGGGCTCGCTCCCGGCCCAGCCGGGACGGAAACGGTGCTCCCGTGAGAGCGGCCCATGGTGCTGAGGGGCACCCGGAGGATGGCCTCAGGCCGAGGGAGGAATGGCACTCCCGCTGGAGGTGCCCAGCCCCGAGGGAGGAAACGGCACTCCCGCTGGAGTGGCCCAGCCAACGAGAGGGCAGGAAAAAAACGCACTCCCAGAGTGGCCCAGTGGGCGGAGCACTCCCGTGGCGGAGGGAGGGGAAACGGCACTGTGGCCGCTGGAGTGGCCCGAGCCGAGGAGGAACGGCGCTCCACTGGAGTGGCCCAGCCGAGGGAGGAATGGGAACCGTGGAGAGGTGGAATGGCACAGCCCGAGGGGGGGAGGGGCTACTCACTTGGGGCGATCTGGTCCGGGGGTGGGACGGTGCTCCGGTGGCTGGGACAACGTTCTGGCGGTGGTGTCCAGAGTCCTGGGTTCAGCAGGGCATGCGGGCCGGCGGAGCGTGTGCTGGGAGGGAGGTGCGGCGGGCTTTCGACCACCCCTGGGCCGCAGTGTTTGAACCGGGTCCGTTCGCGGGGTTCGGTGAGCTCCTGGGGGTACTGTTTGTACCATCGCGTGGGTGGGGGAATTGCCTCAGCGCAGAGGGAGGAAAGGGGAAGAGAAGAGGATGCAGCCCTAAAGATTTTTGACTCCACCACAGTGATGGAGGTGTTTGGAGGACTCACTGTGGTGGATGTTAATTTGTGGTTTATTGTTGTTTCTTATTGTCATCATTGTATGTATGACCGCAGGCACAAAATTTTGTTCAGACCGTAAGGTCTGAATGACAATAAAGGAAATTCAATTCAATTCAATTCAATTCAATTCATACACCCACCACTCTCGGTTGAAAAGTTACCCCTCAGATTCCTGTTAAATCTATTTCCCTTCACCTTGAACCTATGTCCTCTGGTCCCCGATCCCCCCACTCTGGGCAAGAGATTCTGTGCATCTAACTAAATCGCGTTCTATTTGCACGAAGGATTCCCAGCATCTGCAGTTTTCGTGTGTCCCCCCTCACCTTTTGTTCCACCTATCATTCTGAATAGGGGGGCTAAAGTGGAAAACTTCAACCCAGTACTTATCTCAAGTAAATGCTGACCTGTCCCAGCGCGTAGAGTTACTCATCATTTTGAGCTCCACCTATCACTTTGTGGTACAGACTCATACTAGCTTTTCAGCGGTCCTCCATTCAAGAGGTCTGAGAAGAGATCCAGGACTCGAAGAAGTTCATTGGTAGACATTTAAAAATATAAAAAGGCATGGCATATGGGATGAGAAGGGAAAGGGAGGGTTATGTACATGAGTGCAGGAGGTGGGAAATAAGGGGAAAAAAAAATTGTCAGGGTCATTAAACGGACTGTAGTGGCCGGAGGGTGGCCGTTTTCGTGCTGTAATTGTTATATTGTTGGTCTAGAGTAAATGTTCAATTAAGACCAAACCAGTAGATGTTCTGTAAATTTTTTACGGTGTGATGAGTTTCTTGTTGCATTTTTATATTAGTATGGGCGGTATGGTAACTGCATATTAATCCAAAAAAAGTGGTAGGCCCCGAATGGACAGGATACTTAGAGATAATATAAAGCATCTTGATAAACATACTTAGGGACAGTCCCCAACGGATTTGTGCCTGGAAGGAATGTTTGACTAGATTCTTGAATTTTTTGAAGGTTAAAATAAAAAAAAATAAAGGTAAAGTCAGTTTTCAGTGTCTATCTTTATTCTCAAACTGGAGGCCCTTGTTTGACAAGGTTCCCAGTTCCCGGAGTTTGGTTTAAGAAGGTCGTCAATTGAGCTAAAGGTCTTATGGAGTTTTTGATCTAGAGGTCTTTTCAAAATGATGAGAGGAGATGATAGACAGCTAACGTGAGTGGACAAAGCTTTTCACTTTGAGGCAGTGATAGGGAAGATGTTCAAAAACAAGAGGACATGACTTTCACTGTTGTTTGTCAGTACATCAATGATCTGGATGATATGTGGTAGTAAATTGGTTCTTAAGTATGAGATGATCCTAGAAGGTGGGGTTTTAGGATAAGGACGTATATTTTCAAAGTCTACAGGTGGAGGCAGGTTCATGCAAATCATTAAGCAAGTGGGCTGAAAGATTGAGATGGAGTTTAATGCTGAATAAGTGTGAGGGTTCTACATCTGAGTGCAGGACCAATCAAAATAGGACGTACATGGTAAATGGTAGGGAATTGAAAGCATTGCAGGGTGAACTTGTAGGTATCTGGTAAGAACTGTGCTACATTTCCCTGAAAGTGGAACTCTCATTATAGTAGGGGGTGTAAAGTCAAAGCTTTTGGTGTGCTGGCCTTTCCCTCTAAAGCATAGGGATGATACTCAGAAGTCTGTTGGGATGGAATGTTAAAATTGTACAAGGCATTGGTGAGGCCAATTTTGGAGTATGGTCCTACATTTTGGAGTCCGCCTAGCCTATATAATGCTATGAAACAAAATCGAGAGGTTACAAGGAGGATTACTAAATGCCTGGGTTTCAGCAACTAAACCGCATCTACCAGAGAAAGGTTGAATCAAGTTCTAGGCTTTATTTCTTGGAGCGCCGAAGGTTAGGGGGGACTCCGATAGAGGTCTTTAAAAGATGAGAGGGATTAGACCGAGAGTTGATGTCGATACACGCTTTTCCCACTTGAGAGTTAGGGAAGATCCAACAGGGGGACTGACTTTGAGAATTAAGGGACAGAATTTTTAGGGGTACATGAGGGGGAACTTCTTTACTCAGAGAGTGGTAGCGGTTGTGGAATGAGCTTCCAGTGATCAGTGTGGTGGAGGCAGGTTTCGTTTTATCATTTTTCCACTAATTGATATTATATGGAGACGGGGGGGGGGATGGGGTTCCCTGTGTCAAGATCCCCAGGTATAATGGGCTCCAACCTAGGGGATAATGTTGTGACTTCGGCCCACCTGACTAGACACCATTTGAGATGGCCCCTACGTTTTCCCGACTGTAAGTGTAAGAAGAGGCGATAGTGGGAGCCTCCATGCTTTGGAGTGTTCCCCCAACATCCTGCCCAATGCCAGATTTTCCCGTAATCACCAACGTGAGACGGCTTCGGACATCGGACCCCGTCGGCAGCGGCAACTGCAGCCGGGAGGATTCAACATCCTCGACACGGGTGAAACAAAAACCGAGGAAGGGATGAGGAATGAACGGTACTTTTAGTACCTTCCATCACAGTCAAGAAGGTGCATTCCAGTGTAGGTGGATGTTTCTGTTAAAATTTTATTTTATGTGGGCCCGGTTGTGTTCTTGTTTGCTTTTTAAGTGGCTATGGCGTCGGGAACTCAAAATATAAGTTTCACTAAAGTGGGCATGTGACACCACTTTCAGACCAAACTTGAACGAATAAGC
>NW_026576812.1:0-67859 GCF_028641065.1 Leucoraja erinaceus
AAAAAAAAAAATCCTCTTCACAAATCCATGCGACTTTGACCATCCCGTCACTGTTTCTAATTTTGCTGCGAGAACATGTTGGCACGGGGTCATGGCCTGTGGTTCACAGCCGCGTGCTGATTAGAGGCCCAGCAACTTTGGCGTCTCGCTGCTCACTGCATCCACGTTAACTCAGTGGTTTGTGCAAAGGAATCCCTGTGTAACAACACATGTTAATCCACCCCCACCAACACAAACACACACCACACACCACACCACACCCACCAACCCAACACACACACACCACCACACACACAGAATGCCACACACAACACACCCACACACCCACACCACACAGACACACCCCCCCCCCTCCCAACACCCCACCCCCCCCACACACCCCACACCACACACCAGCACACACACAACCCCACCACACACACACCACACACACACACACACAGCCCCACCTAACACACACACCCACACACCACTCAAGCCCACACACACCACCACACCCCTACACACACAGCGGCACAAGCACACACACACACACACACCCAACACACACACACACACACACACACATACACACACACACACACACACACACACACATACACACACACACACACCAACACACACATACACACACACCTACACACACACACACACACACACACACACACACACACACACACACACACACACACACACACACACACACACACACACACACACACACACACACACACACACACACACACACACACACACACACACACACACACCCACACACACACACACCACACACACACCACCACACATACACACCACACACACACACACAGACACAAACACACCCACACACCCACATACACACCACACACACACACCACTCACATCACCACCACCACCACACACCACACACACCCACACCCAACCAACACACACACACACACCCACACACCAAACACACCCACCCACACCCACCCCACCCCCACACACACACACACACACACACACACACCCACACCCACACACACCCACACACACACACACACACACACACACACACACACACACACACACACACACCCCCACACACACACACCCACCACACACACACACACACTCACACACACACACACACACACACACACACACACACACACACACACACACACACACACACACACACCCACACACACCAACACAACCACACACACACACACACACACACACACACACACACACACACACACACACACACACACACACAATCCCACACACACACACACACACACACACTAACACACACACACACACACACACACACACAACACACCTTACATCTGCGAGTTGAGTAACATTCGCTGACCCGCTCTCACCTTCAGTTGCTGACCTTTGTCCTCCAGTCTGCTGCTCTCTATATAGAATGTGGTGACTGTCTCTATTGGCCTTTCAACCAACAGTTCCAACCCCAACTCCCTCCACCCGAGACAATCTCGCCCTTGACAGCTCTCAGCACAAATAGAGCCGCTAACTCACAGACCCGGACATCCGCGTCCGATCCTTCATAACTACATGTGATAGGAGCGGGATTAGGCCATTCGGCCCATCAAGTCTATTCCGCCATTCAATCATGGCTGATCTATCTCTCCCTCCTAACCCCATTCTCCTGCCTTCTCCCCATAACCCCTGACACCCGCACTAATCAAGAATCTATCTATCTCTGCCTTAAAAAAATATCCACTGACTTGGCCTCCACAGCCGTCTGTGGCAAAGAATTCCACAGATTCACCACCCTCTGACTAAAGAAATTCCTCCTCATCTCCTTCCTAAAGGAACATCCTTTAATTCTGCGGCTGTGCCCTCTGGTCCTAAACTCTCCCACTAGTGGAAACATCCTCTCCACATCCACTCTATCCAGGCCACTCTACTCAGGCCTATCGAGGCCTTTCTGTTCGATCCTGACTTCAGGAACTGTCTGTGTGGGGTTTGCATGTTCTCCCTGTGACAGCGAGGGGTTTCTCTGGGTGCTCTGGTTGGTGGATGAGTTGAGTTCTGTAAAATGTCCCCAGTGTGTGGGTGAAGTGTAGAAACTGGGATTAGTGGATGGGAATGTGGGGAAAAGGAAATGGGATGGTTGATGACAGCACGGATTTGATGGGCTGAAGGGCCTGTTTCCCTGTGGTATCTTTCTATGGCTATGAGTACAATGCTCATTAAGCATTGCACACTCTGATCTCTGCATCACAAGAACAACACGCCTGCCTTAAAGTAGGAGCACCAGAGTTTCACAAGGTTCAGCAAACAACTAGCTGGAAGAAACAAGACACAGAGTGCTGGAGTAACTCAGCGGGTCAGGCAGCATCTGTGGACAACATGGATAGGTGACGTTTCACGGAGTGCTGGAGTAACTCAGCGGGTCAGGCAGCATCTATGGAGCTAAGGAAATAGGCAACGTTTCGGGTCGAAACCCTTCCGGGTTTCGACCCGAAAACGGCCGCCTATTTGTGGAGGATTTGGCCCAAGGTGTTGTTTCACGGACCTCTATAGATGCTCAGCGGGCACCATAACAGCAGCGGGTCAGGCAGCATCTAGGAGAACGTTTGGATAGGTGACCCTTCACGGGTTGCGGCCCGAAACGCTTGCCTAGGGTCAGAAAAGGATTTCGGCCCGAAAGAGCTATGGATATCCATGACGTTCGCTGAGTTCACAGAGATGCTGGAGTAACCCTCAGAGGGTCACTCCAGCATCTATGGAGCTAAGGAAATCCATGTAACTCCACGGGCTGCCTGACCCGTTGAGGTACTCCGCACTCCGAAACGTCACCTCATGTTCTCCACAAGGGCTGCCTGAAACGTGCCTATTTCAGCACGCGTGAATACGTATACTATGCATGTGCCATAACTCAGTGGGGACAGGCAGCATCTGTGGAGAACATGGATAGGTGACGTTTGGAGGGTGGGGTCCCATGTTCAGACTGGATGTAAGGGGTGGGGGGTGATGGGATGGGGTGAGGGGTGAGGGTCAAGAGCTGGAGTTTAACATGAAGTTACTTAAAATGACAGAATTCATTCTTCACACCGCGGGGTTGTAAGCTGCCCAAGCGGAATACGAGGCGCTGTTCCTCCAATTGGTGTGTATGTCGTCACTCGGGCAATGAAAGAGGCCCAGGCCAGACAGGGCAGTGTGGGAATGGGAAGGGGAGTTGCACTGGTTGGCAACTGAGAGATTGTGGAGGTCTGGGCGGGCTGAGCGTCAGTGTTCAGCCCGGTCAAATATCTTTCAGGTGAGGAAGGTGTTTCCTCTGGAGAATGGGAGACTGGTGCAAGACTTGAACCGCCGACACTGGAAAACTGAAATGAAGACAGAAAATGCTGAACACACTCGGCCAGTCAGGTGGTAGTTTAGGAGGAGCATGTAGTGTTTTAATTCTGGGACCCTTCATCATTAGGCACAAAATACTGAGTCTAAAGTCTCGGTCTGAAGAACGGTCTCGATCGAAACGTCACCCATTCCTTCTCCCCAGAGATGCTGCCTGTCCCGCTGAGTTACTCCAGCACTTTGTGTCGGTGTATAACCAGCATCTGCAGTTCCTTCCAACACATCAAGACAAAGATGTTTGTTGTCTGTAGGGATGGGAGATTGACAGTTACTGTAGATCAAAGGGAATATCTTGATCAGATGCCTTCATAGTTTATGACTTTTCATTTATATAAATGGTGCGCGATGGCTAGCATGGATTTGGTGGGCTGAAGGGCCTGTGTCCATACTGTATAGGATGATGATGTAAATGGTGCGTGATTGCTAGCATGGTATTGCTGGGCTGAAGGGCCTGCTTCCACACTGTACACTATGACCTTAACCACAATATCAGCGATTCCTCTCTCTTATGTGAAGACAATTGCAAAGTCTTGATTATGAAGTCTACCCACATCCTCTGCTACATATCTGCTCTCCCTCGAGCCCGACTCTTCCTCTCTCTTTACTTACAAAGCATCTCTGAACTTTTCTTTCTCCTCATGTGTAACTGTGCTAAGTCCAAATGAATGATGATGAGTTCTCCCATTGACATTCCCTCTTCCTGCCCCAACTCGTCCCTGGAATTAAATCCTCTTTTTTGAATTTGAAACATATCCAGCACACAATCAGTACACACCTTGTCCCATTCACTGCAGCATTAATGTAATACCTTTCCTTGCATTCATGTGCAAGACGATTTTGGGGCCACACACAGAGTATTGTATTGGTCTTGGTCGCCCTGCTACGGGGGGGGGGGGGGGGGGGGGGGGGGGAGGGGGGGGTGGGGGGTTGGGGGTGGGGGGGGGGGGGGGGGGGGGGTGCCGGGGGGGCGCGCGGGGGAGGGGGCACCGAACTGGAAAAGGTGCAAAGATTTACGAGGATGTCGACAGAACTCGAGACCCCGAGCTACGGGGAGGGAGGGGTTGAGCAGGCTAGGACTTTATTCTTTGGAGCATATGTGGCTGAGGGCTGATCTTATACAGGTGTACAAAATCACGAGAACTGAGACCAGGAGTATAGGTTTAAGGTGAGAGGGGAAGATTTAATAGGAACCTGAGGGGCAGCTTTTTCATACAGAGGGCGGTGGGTGTATGGAACGAGCTGCCAGAGGAGGTAGTTGAAGCTGGTACTATAACTCCTTATGAGCATATAAAATATTGAAAATGTTTTACTTCAATCCAAAACCAGGATTTTCAGTCACAGCAAACTGCAAGGTGTAAGGCAGTGGCGGTGGTTTGAGAAACTTCATTGCAAGCTAAGGATGTAAACAGGAAATGTTTAACATTAGAGAATGAGTGCGGAGATAACAGGTGATATATAAATTCATACGTTCATAAATGCTAGGAGCAGAATTAGGCCATTCGGCCCATCAAGTCCACTCCGCTATTCAACCATGGCCCATCTATCTCTCCCTCCTAACCCCATGCCCCTTGACACCCTTGATACTAATCAAGAATCTATCTATTTCTGCCTTTAATACATCCACTGACTTGTGGCCTCCACAGCCGTCTGTGGCAAAGATTCCCACAGATTCACCACCCTCTGACTAAAGAAGAGGAGTTTCTGTTCCTCCTGCTATATTTTGCCTGTACGTTGTGTCGTAGAGTATTTGATTCCCAGCCCTGGTCATTTTGCAACCATGTCGGTGTAATAGCTATTAGATTGTGCTCATTTGTTTCCATTGAGGCTATTAATTCATCTGTCTCGTTACAAATGCTGGCTGAATACAGATCGCCTTTGACTAATTTCTGTTCTCTGCCTCTATCGCGACCTACACTTAAACCTATGCACACCCCCCCCCCACCCTCCCCCACCCCCACCCCCCAACCACCCCACCCCCACACCCCACCTCCCCACCCCCCCCCCTCCCCCCCCCCCCCCCCCCCGCCTCCGACCCCCCTTCCACCCCCCCCCCCGCTCCCCCCCGCATCCCAAAGACCGGCGGGGGTGAGTGGGGTCAACCAGCCGCTGTCAATTGCCCCCAGTATGTGGGTGGGGGGTGGAATCTGGTTGGAGGGGTGAAGCTGGTGACTCTGTGAGAGAAAATGTCCGAGGCAATGCGGATGCAAACGGGCCGCCGTGGGTGCTGTAAGGGCTGCGAATGGTCACAGTCCCCCCCCCCAGGGTAGAGGATTCTAAAACTAGAGGGCACAGGCTTAAGGTGAGAGGGCAGAGACTCAAAGGACAACATTTCCCCACGGAGGTAGTCAGGAACGAGCTGCCGTGGGGCGGAATATGAGTTTTAGACATTTGGGTGGGGAGGGTTTAGCGGGATACGGGCCAAATGCAGGCAAATGGGACTAGCCCAGTATACCAACTTGGACAGCACGGACAAGGAGGGCCGAAGGGCCGGTTTCCATGCTTTTTTGTTCTCCACGGACAATGTCACTGTTCTGTACAGCTCGGTGTGTGGTGGCTAGCACGGATTCCGTGGGCCGAAGGTTCTGCTTCCGTTCTTTATTTCTCCATGACAGAATGAAGTCAGTGGTCGTCTGCCCCGTGTTAAATGTTCATTGTGGGATAAATGATATCCTCTACAGGTCCTAATAGACTGGCCACCGATTGGAAATTGCAGCAAAGACATATGTGGCTGGCAGTGTATTTCTGTTCTGCCCGCTGGTAATTAACATATCAAGTTGTCCTTATTGGTTTCAGTCCATGCGAGGGAAAGTGAGTTACAATCGATGCGGCTGCGGATGGCGGCTGTTGGCAGAGACAGAGGCCGGGGATCAACGCGCCGCTCCCCGTGGGTGGGGGAGAGCAACGAGGAGCGGCGTTACAGCATGGGGAGTGGCCACTCGGCCCCTCCAACCCTGCCCCGACCCGATCCAACCGTACCACAGCACCATTTCCATATCGTAATTCATCTGTTCCTGTGTAAAAAAAACCAGTGCTGGAGTAACTCAGCGGGTCAGGCAGCATCCGTGGAGAACATGGATAGACGATGCTTCGGGTCCGAACTCGAAACGTCACCTATCCATGTTCTCCACAGATGCCGCCTGACCCGCTGAGTTATTCCAGCACTCTGTGAAACGTCACCTATCCATATTCTCCACAGATGCTGCCTGACCCGCTGAGTTACTCCAGCACTCTGTGAAACGTCACCTATCCCTGTTCGCCACAGATGCTGCCTGAAATAGCAACGTTTTCCCCGCTGAGTTACTCCGGAAGGGTTTCGGTCCGAAGCGTCTATATCTATGGGCCTTATTTCTTCCTAGCATCGGCTGCTGGGTTCCGGCACCTTGTCTTCTGCAGAAGCTCACATAGACCCGGCTACCCGCAGATGTCGTCAGTTCAATGTGTCCTTGGCTAATCTAAGGACACATTGGACACACTAATTCTCGTGGAAAGCCACTTGGTCACAGGGAGAACGTGCAGACTCCACACAGAAAGCACCCGAGGTCAGGATCGAACCCGGCTCTCTGGCCGTCTGAGGGGCAAATTAATTTAATTGGATTTTAATTTAGTGGGATCTTTCTGCAGAGGGATATGGGCCAAACGAGGGCAAGTGGGACTAGCTTAGACGGGGGATCTTGGCCAGCATAGCCGAGATGGGCCGAAAGGCCTGTCTCCGTGCTGTTTGACTGACTCTTCGACTCTATTCCCGATTGCAATTTCTGAATTACAACTCGGACTGTAAAAGCGTTTCAGTAAACTGTATAAATTGACAGAGACCTCTCAGGTTTATCTGTAGGCAGTAAAGGGTTAAACGACCCCGGGAGACTAATCCAACTCACTGGGGGCAGCCAATAATTAACTCCACCCCCCCCCCCCCCCGGGTGTGGAATGAATATTTTTGTTAATAATTTTTAATTCTTATAATATAAAACTTTGTTATAAAACCTAAACGCCGTGACCCCCCCCCCACCAGCCCCCACACCCACCCCCCACCACACACACACACACACACACACACACACACACACACACACACACAGACCGCAGCGCTGTTGATGTTCAATAATTGATTGTGGTCACCAGTCGATGTGGAATATATAAACCTGACGCTAATGTCACCGTATAAACTGCCTCTTCATTCCAATGTGTGGAGAATTAATGCCGTGTGTGAGAATCTTTAATCACTCGGCAACTCATAAATATTTAACACCTAAACCTCAGTGTTCACTTCAACAGCCGGAGAACAAATGGTTTTGTGCCGGTTCTGGCAATGAATTGCCGTGTTGATCAATCTGGGCCTGGAGGCATCTGGGGTTTGGCTCGCCCGCCCCGCCCCGTCCCGTCCCGTCCCCAACTAGTCCTGTCCCAGTAGTCCCGTCCAAAGTCCCCAACCGTCCCCATGTCCCGTCCCTGTGTAGTCCCCGTCCCGTCCTGCTGTCGGATCCTGCCCGTCCCGGTCCGTGTCATCCCCCCCGTCCCCACCGGGCCCTGTGTGCGGGGGAGGTCGGCGGGCTGGAAGAGCAAAACAATGCCCCCAACCCGTTACCCCGTCCCCCCCCCACCCCCCCCCCCCAGCCCACCCCCACCCCAGTCGTCGGGACCAGAGAACCCCCAATCCCCCACCCCCACCCCCACCCCCCCCAACCCCAACCCCCAGCCCCCCCCCCCCCCAACCCCACCACCCACCCCCACCCCCCCCCCCCCCCCCCCCCACCCACCCCCCCCCCGCCCCCCACCCCCCCCCCCCACCCCCACCCCCCCCCCCACCCCCCACCCCCCCCCACCCCCCCCCCCACACCCCCCACCCCCCACCCCACCCCCCACCCCCCCCCCCCCCCACCCCCACCCCACCCCCACCCCTCACCCCAGCCCCCACCCCAACCCCAACCCCCACCCCCAACCCAACCCCCACCCCCAGAAACACACAACGGTTAAATCGTGTCCATTTCTCCCACTAACTAATCCTCGAATCCAGGCAACCTTCTGGGCAAAGAATTCTTCAGATTCTAGTAAGAAGGTCTGAAGAAGGGCCTCGGCCCGAAAAGTCACCCATTCCTTCTCTCCACAGATGTTGCCTGAGTGACTCCAGCATTTTGTACCTACTCAGCAAACCTCCTCTGCACCCTCTCCAAAGCCCCCACACCCTTCCCACAACGGGGCGACCAGATCAGCAGCAATCCTCCAGGCGCTGCCTAATTACACTTATATAAAGCAGCATCATGACTTCCTGAAGCTTATATTCAATGCCGCGACCTATGAGAGCCGGCACCATATGGCTTCCCTTCACCATTCTATCTCCTCGTGTTGTCACTTTCAGGGAATTGATACATTCCCCACGTTACACATTCAGAGCCGGCACACCAGAAAAAACGCGTCTGAACACAAACACACACACACACACACACTGTGACACACTCTCTCTCCCTCTCCCTCACTCTCTCCACCTCTCACCCCCTCTCTCTCCCTCTCCTTCCCCTCTCTCTCTCCCTCTCTCTCCCTCTCTCCACCTCTCACCCCCCCCTCTCCCCCGTCTCACTCGCCCCTCACTCGCATTGCTGACAGCATCACTAATGACTCCATGAGCTTCTCCTTCAGCTTCAACTCTGAGCACAAGGTTAGTACTGTAGGACCCCAGACACACCACACACACACCACACACCACACACACACACACACACACACACACACACACACACACCACACACTCTCTCTCCCTCTCTCTCACTCTCTCCACCTCTCATGACACCCTCTCTCTCTCCTCTCTCTCTCTCTCCCCCCTCTCATCCCCCTCCCACTCACTGCTATCTCCCCTTTTACTACCCCCTCCCACTCCCCTCTCTCCCTCTCCCCCACTCTCTCCCCTCTCCCACTCTCTCTCTCCCCTCCTCCCTCCCCCCCCCTCTCCTCTCTCTCTCCCCTCTCTTTCTCCCCTCTCTCCCCTTCACTCACACACCACTCGCACCCCCCCCCCCCACACACACACACACACGCACGGGGGGGGGGGGGGGGGGGGTGAGGCAGAGGGAAGGGGTGTCAGCGGGGAACAATATAGTTTTAACCCAATCCCAGGTCTCGACGTGCCGACCATCCCCTTCCCGGCCTCCGCTCCGCGGGGAACCAACTCCCAGGTGCCAGGTGGCTTTGGTGTAAACCCTTTCCCCTCCCCCCCCCCCCCTCCCCTCCCACTCCCCCCCTGCCCATTCCCCCATTGACACGTACAGAATAGTGAAAAGTCTGGATAGAGTGGATGTGGAGAGGATGTTTCCACTAGTGGGAGAGTCTAGGACCAGAGGGCACAGCCTCAGAATTAAAGGACGTTCCTTTAGAAAGGAGATGAGGAGGAATGTCTTTAGTCAGAGGGTGGTGAATCTGTGGAATTCTTTGCCACAGACGGCTGTGGAGGCCACAAGTCAGTGGATATTTTTAAGGCAGAGATAGACAGATTCTTGATTAGCGCGGGTGTCAGGGGTTATGGGGAAAAGGCAGGAGAATGGGGTTAGGAGGGAGAGATAGATCAGCCATGACTGAATGGCAGAGTAGACGATAGGCCGAATGGTCTAATTCTACTCCTAATCCTTATTAACATGACAATCACTACACTCGTTTAAATCTTTGTTTAAACGTTAGACTCATTTATCCTGTATCAGTTCTCTGTGGACGGCTTGGTTGTAATTATGTCTGTATTGCTCTCAGCAAAAAAGCTTTTCAATGTTCCTGGGTACACGTGACTAAACTTCATGTGTAGGAAGGAACTGCAGATGCTGCCTTGCACAAGATAGACACAAAATGCTGGAGTAACTCAGTGGGACAGGCAGCGTCTCTGGAGAGAATGGATGGGTGACGCTTCGGGTCGAGATTTTGGCTTTTGGGTTGGACAGGTTAGATGCAGGAAGATTGTTCCCGATGTTGGGGAAGTCCAGAACAAGGGGTCACAGTTTAAGGATAAGGGGGAAATCTTTTAGGACCGAGATGAGAAAACAAAATTTCACACAGAGAGTGGTGAATCTGTGGAACTCTCTGCCGCAGAAGGTAGTTGAGGCGAGTTCATTGGCTATATTTAAGAGGGAGTTAGATGTGGCCCTTGTCGCTAAAGGGATCAGGGGGTATGGAGAGAAGGCAGGTACAGGATACTGAGTTGGATGATCATCCATGATCATATTGAATGGCGGTGCAGGCTCGAAGGGCCGAATGGCCTACTCCTGCACCTAATGTCTATGTTTCTATGTTTATTAAATAACCTCCATTAACCCCGAGGCTGCCAGGTGATGTGAGGCAGTCAGATGCTAGGACTGTGTTCTGGCCAGAACTGGTCAGTGATTGTCCAGCGTACAGAGATGATTGTCCAGTGTCCAGCCAGTGATTGTCCAGTGTCCAGTGGTGAATGTCCAGTGTCCAGTGGTGAATGTCCAATGTCCAGTGGTGAATGTCCAGTGTCCAGTGGTGAATGTCCAGTGTCCAGTGGTGAATGTCCAGTGTCCAGTGGTGAATGTCCAGTGTCCAGTGGTGAATGTCCAGTGTCCGGTGGTGAATGTCCAGTGTCCAGTGGTTTGACCAGTGTACAGATGTCAGTGATTGTCCAGTGTACAGCCAGTGATTGTCCAGTGTACAGAGGTGATTGTCCAGTGTACAATGGTCAGTGATTGTCCAGTGTACAGCCAGTGATTGCCCAGTGTACAATGGTCAGTGATTGTCCAGTGTCCAGTGGTTTGTCCAGTGTACAGAGGTCAGTGATTGTCCAGTGTACAGAGGTCAGTGATTGTCCAGTGTCTAGAGGTGGTTGAGGATGCCGTGCCTGTACGCTTGGCACGGCACGGCACGACACGGCATGTGTGGGGAAAGTCAGCGGGGGGTGGGACAGACACAGACCGGCACTCCGCTGATGGAAATGTTGTGTGACTTCATCCCCTGCTCACGAGCTGAATAATTCATTCCTCTCTCAGCAGTCGCTGGTATCTGAGAGCGGGAGACCAGTGAGCTGGTGATGTCACCCAGAGCCATGGACCTCCAGCGGTTCTATTCCCACCTCCTCCCCTGGTGCCACAGTGGGACTGTCACACCCCGCCCGGGGAGCAGCCGACCGGCCGGCCGGCGGCGCTGAGAGCGGTAAATATCAACGCAGTCAGAGTGTGAACTGTTGGAATGTGTTGGCAGAATCTATATCTGTTCATTACGTTGCAAAATATGTTTTTTCATGAGATTAGTGTTTGTGTGTGTGGGTGCAGATATATGAGTGTACACATCCAGACAACACTGTTCTCCGTGCGCATGCTTGCTGAGTGTGTGTGGCTCAGAAGCACCTGGATGTGGATATTAAATATGTGCATAGATCAGCACCAGAGACCAAGGCGGTACGGTTCAGCATTGTAAAATGTGCAGTTGGCAGAAAATTGTCAGGTGGAGGAGAGAGCGGGAATGACAGGCAGACTCAGTGGCTGATGAGATTGAACCCAGCAAAGTGTTTCATGGGGAGAACGAGTAACAGGCAGGCAGGATGAAAGGAGCAATATCTTGGGCACTATTAGCGTGGAAACAGGCCCTTCGGCCCAACTTGCCCACACCGGCCAACAATGTCCCAGCTACACTAATCCCACCTGCCTGCGTCTGGCCCATATCCCTCCAAACCTGTCCTATCCATGTACCTGTCTAACTGTTTCTTAAACGTTTGGGATAGTCCCAGCCTCAACTACCTCCTCTGGCAGCTCGTTCCATACACCCACCGCCCTCTGTGTGAAAAAGTTACCCCTCAGTTTCCTATTAAATCTTTTGCCCTTCACCTTGAACCTGGGGTCAATGAAAGAGCGTTCACGTCGTGGCCCTGTCTTCACCAATCTTTCCACCACCGCACACAAGAGGCGACAAGACAGGCGCCATTGTGCAGATGCCGAGACGTGTGTCCAGCTCCGGCTGAACAATTTCTGATCTTGTGTGTGGTCTCGGCAAGAAGAATAACCTTGAACCCGTGTCCTCTGGTCCTCGATTCCCCTACTCTGGGCAAGAGACTCTGTGCATCTACCCGATCTATTCCTCTCATGATTTTGTACACCTCTATAAGATCTCCCCTCATCCTCCTGCGCTCCATGGAATAGAGACCCAGCCTACTCAACCTCTCCCTGTAGCTCACACCCTCTAGTCCTGGCAACATCCTCGTAAATCTTCTCTGAACCCTTTCCAGCTTGACGACATCGTTCCTATATCATGGTGCCCAGAACTGAACACAATATTCTAAATGTGGTCTCACCAACGTCTTGTACAACTGCAACATGACCTTCCAACTTCTAGACTCAACGTGGACAGGCCAGGCAGGGGGAAAGGGTTGACAAGGACGTGGCAAATGCGGGCAAGTGGGACTAGCCCAGAATGTGTCAGTTTCACTTCAGTTTATTGTCACGTGTACCGAGGTACAATGAAAAGCTTTTTATTGTGTGCTGTCCAGTCCGCAGAAAGACAATGCATGATTACAATCAATCCATTTACAGTGTATAACCAGCTTGTCCAGCATGGACAAGATGGGCCGAAGGGCCTGTTTCCGTGCTGTACGGCTCGGTGAGTGTATGAGTCCGTGCAGGAACAGAGGGGTGCGGCGGCGGCAGAGGTGGGAGAGTGATTAATACAGAGTCAGGGGTTCCTGGGGCTCAGGGTCGGGGGTGGGGGCCGCTGGTACAGAATGGGTCGACTGGGCTAGTATTCACTGGAATTTAGAACGGTGAGAGGGGATCTTATAGAAACATTTAACATTCTTACAGGATTGGACAGGCCAGATGCAGGAAACATGTTCCCCATGTTGGGGGAGTCCAGAACCAGGGGTCACAGTTTAAGAATAAGGGGTCGGCCATTTAGGACTGAGATGAGGAAAAACGTTTTCACCAAGAGAATTGTGAATCTGTGGAATTCTCTTCCACAAAAGGCAGTGGAGGCCAATTCACTGGATGGTTTCAGGAGAGAGTTAGATTTAGCTGTTAGGGCTAACGGAATCTGGGGAGAAGGGAGGAACGGGGTACCGATTGTGGATGATCAGCCATGATCACATTGAATGGCGGTGCTGGCTCGAAGGGCCGAATGGCCTACTCCTGCACCTGTTGTCTATGTTTCTATGTAACGGGTTGGGCTGGACCGGCCCCAGAGCAGAAGCTGGAACCTGGAAGTATCCTGAGCTAATTCTGCTACCACCACATCGTCTATGGCAACAAGTGATGACGGCCACTGATTGTCACCGGAAACCTGTGTCCTGGTCAGGACAGACGATGACAGCGAGGTCAACATTTGTAACAAGACGGACACGAGAAGAAGATGATTGCAGTCCGGGTGTGACACCTCCATGGTGGATTCAACACAGCAGATGGCAATCCACCCCTCTCTGCTGCTGCTAACCCTAACCTACGATGCTGCCTGTGTGGAGTTTGCACGTTCTCCCTGTGTGTGACCGCGTGGGTTTACAGAAAAAGTGTCGAGAGAAAAAAGTGCAAGGGCCACACTGAGGTAGGTTGGGAGATGGGGTCACACCCTAGCTTGAGGCTTACCATAGGTAGTCACTCTCATCTCACCTCTGGAGTTCAGATCGACGGTCCATGTTTGGACCAGGTGTGACGCTGAATAGTTGTGGCAAACGCAGTCTACTGGAGCACACGTGAACATTGGTGATGTTGGAGTCATAGAGTCTTAGAGTCTTACTGCGTGGAAACAGGCCCTTCGGCCCAACTTGCCCACACCGACTGACATGCCCATCTACACTAGTCCCACCTGCCGGTATTTAATAATAATAATAGTAATAATACATTTTATTTATGGGCGCCTTTCAAGTCTCAAGGACACCTTACAAAAATTTAGCAGGTAGAGGAAAAACATGTAAGGGGAATGAAATAAATAGTAGAGACATGACTAGTACACAAAGTAAAGACAGAATTTAATTCAAAACACAATATGAGGCAATTCATGCACAGATGAAAAGGGGAGGGGGACGTGGGGCTAAGGATAGGCAGAGGTGAAGAGATGGGTCTTGAGGCGGGACTGGAAGATGGTGAGGGACACGGAATTGCGGATCAGTTGGGGGAGGGAGTTCCAGAGCCTGGGAGCTGCCCTGGAGAAGGCTCTGTCCCCAAAACTGCGGAGGTTGGACTTGTGGATGGAGAGGAGACCGGCTGATGTGGATCTGAGGGACCGTGAGGGTTGGTAGGGGGAGAGGAGGTCAGTGAGATATGGGGGGGGCCAGATGGTGGAGGGCTTTGTAGGTGAGGACCAGGATTTTGTAGTTGATCCGGTGGGAGATGGGAAGCCAGTGAAGTTGTTTGAGGACTGGAGTGATGTGATGCCAGGATTTGGTGTGGGTGATGAGTCGGGCGGCTGCGTTCTGGACCAGTTGGAGTCAGTTGATGTAGGTGGAGCTGATGCCAAGGAGAAGTGAGTTGCAATAGTCCAGTCGGGAGGAGATGAAGGCATGGATGAGTCTTTCAGCAGCGGGAGGTGTGAGAGAGGGTCTGAGTTTGGCGATGTTGCGGAGATGAAAGAAGGAGGTTTTAATGACATGGCGGATGTGAGGCTCAAGGGAGAGGGTGGAATCAAAGATCACGCCAAGGTTGCGGGCCTGGGGAGATGGGGAGACAGTGGTGCCGTCGATGGTGAGAGTGGGGTTATTGATTTTGCTGAGTGTGGCTTTGGAGCCTATGAGGAGGAATTCTGTCTTATCGCTGTTGAGTTTGAGGAAGTTATGTTGCATCCAGGTTTTTATAGCTGACAGGGGGGAGGAGTTGATGGGGGGAGGGGGGGGGGGGGGGGGGGGGGGGGGGGGGGGGGGGGGGGGGGGGGGGGAGTTGTGGGGGGATTTGGTGCCGAGGTAGATCTGGGTGTCATCAGCCTAACAGTGGATGTCCAGGTTGAAGTGGCGGAGTATCTGACCAAGGGGGAGGATGTAGATGATGAAGAGGAGGGGGCCGAGTACGGAGCCTTGGGGAACGCCTTGAGTGACTGTGGCTGTAGCAGAGGTGTGGTTGTGGAGAGAGATGAAGTGGGATCTGTTGGAAAGGTAGGAACGGAGCCAGCTGAGTGCAGAGCCTTCAATGCCGAGGTCTTTGAGTCTGGTGAGCAGGATGTTATGGTTCACTGTATCGAAGGCTGCGCTCAGGTCGAGGAGGATGAGGATGTTGAGGGAACCAGTGTCAGCAGAGGTGAGGAGGTCGTTGAGGACTTTGAGGAGAGCAGTTTCTGTGCTATGGAGGGGGCGAAAGCCAGATTGGAGGGGTTCAAATAGGTTATACGCAAGGAGGTGGGAATGAAGTTACGACGCAACGATACGCTCCAGGGTTTTTGAAAGAAAGGGGAGGTTTGAGATTGGGCGGTAGTTAATGAGAGAGGAGGGATCAAGACCAGGTTTCTTTAAGATTGGTGTGACAGCAGCAGTTTTGAAAGCGGAGGGGACAATTCCTTGGGACAATGAGGAGTTGAAGAGATTAGTGAGGTAGGGGCAGAGAACGGGGAGGCAGGACTTCAGCAGGGGAGTGGGGAGAGGGTCGAGGGAGCAGGTAGTGGGTTTGGAAGAGCTGATGAGTTTGGAGATTTCAGTAGGGGTGACCAGGTCAAACTGGGAGAGGAAGCAGTGTGGAGGAGGGGTAAGGAGGTCAGTGGAGATGTTGAAAGGAGGGGCCTTGGTAGGTGGTGGAGTAGATGCTGGGGAGTCGGGTACAGGGGATAAAGATTGATAGATGGTGCTGATTTTATCAGCGAAAAAGTGGAGGAATGAGTTGCAGAGATCCGGAGTAGAGGTAGGGAGAGTGTTGGCTCGAGGCTTGAGGAGGTTGCCCACTGTGGAGAAGAGGGTTCTGTGGTTTAGGCAGGGGTCGGTGAATATGGAGGAGAGGTAGGCAGATTTTGCAGCAATGAGGGCATATTTGGCCCGTATCCCTCTAAACCTGTCCTATCCATGTACCTGTCCAAATGTTTCTTGAACATTGCGATAGTCCCAGCCTCAACTACCTCCTCTGGCAGCTCGTTCCACACACCCACCACCCTATGTGTGAAAAGGTTACCCCTCAGGCTCCCTCCCTTTCAATGTCCGCCCTCCCCCCCCCCCCCCCCCCCCCCCCCCCACCCTCACCTTAAACCGATATCCTCTGGTTCTCGATTCCCCGACTCTGGGCGCAAGACTGCGTCTACCTGATCTGATCCTCTCGTGATTATGTACATCTCTATATAAGATGATTGAGATTGGGCAGTGATAAGCCAGATTGGATTTGTCCTGCTATGGTCCTGAGCAGGGAGATTCTACTGTAGTTGTACAGGGTCTTGGTGAGACCACACCTGGAGTATTGAGTACAGTTTTGGTCTCCAAATCTGAGGAAGGACATTATTGCCATAGAGGGAGTGCAGAGAAGGTTCACCAGACTGATTCCTGGGATGTCAGGACTGTCATATGAAGAAAGACTGGATAGACTTGGTTTAGACTCTCCAGAATTTAGAAGATTGAGAGGGGATCTTTTAGAAACTTACAAAATTCTTAAGGGGTTGGACAGGCTAGATGCAGGAAGATTGTTCCCGATGTTGGGGAAGTCCAGGACAAGGGGTCACAGTTTAAGGATAAGGGGGGAATCCTTTAAAACCGAGATGAGAAAAACTTTTTTCACACAGAGAGTGGTGAATCTCTGGAATTCTCTGCCACAGAGGGTAGTTGAGGCCAGTTCATTGGCTATATTTAAGAGGGAGTTAGATGTGGCCCTTGTGGCTAAAGGGATCAGGGGGTATGGAGAAAAGGCAGGTACGGGATACTGAGTTGGATGATCAGCCATGATCATATTGAATGGCGGTGCAGGCTCGAAGGGCAAAATGGCCTACTCCTGCACCTAATTTCTATGTTTCTATGTTTCTATTTGTGGCGAGGATATACCTGTAAAGACTTGTCAAACACACGATGTCTTCACTACTAGTTTATTTCAAACATTGTTATAATACACACACCGTGCCCTAGCTGTCCGTGGTCTGTCACTGGAGCTAGAGAGAGAGATAGAGGTGGAGAGGCTACAGTTATACTGATGGTAATGGGGAGTGGTTAGTAGTGGTGAGGTCACTATGTTAAAGGAGCATGCACTGATCTACAATACCGAGATATGGGGGTCCTTCACTCTGGGGAGAGATTGATCAGTCTGGGCGTGAGTATCCTGCAGTGAAGGGGACTGAGGGGTGACCTGATTATATCACAAGAGGCATAGATAGTGGGGATAGAATCATTTTGCAGGGTAGAGGCATCAACTGTTGGAGAGTAAGGTGTGAGGAGGAAGTTTTAAAAAGTATCTGTGGAGAAGTGATGATAGAAAGATACAATGACTGCTTTTGACTACATCCGTGCTGGCTCGAAGGGCCGAATGGCCGAATGGCCGAATGGCCGAATAGCCTACTCCTACACCTAATGTCCATTGTCTATTGGCAATTGAATGACTGCATGCAGGTAGTGTAGAGAAAGCAGGGACCCTACACAAGGGCGGCACGGTGACCCGGGTTCAATCCCGACTACGGCTGCTGTCTGTACGGAGTTTGCACGTTCTCCCCGTGACCGCGTGGGTTTCCTCCGGGATATTCGGTTTCTCCCCACACTACAAAGACGTGCAGGTTTGTAGGTAGTGTGTTGTGTGTAGGATAGTGTCAATGTGCGGGGACCATGGTTGATGCGAACTCAGTGGGCCGAAGGGCCTGTTTCCATGATATATCTCCAAACTAAATTTAAAAGGACTTGGACAGGTTGGGAGAGTGGGCAGAGAAGTGGCAGATGGAATATAGTGTAGCAAAGTGTGGAGTCACGCATTTTGGTCGTAGGAATAAAGGCGTAGACTATTTTCCAAATGGGGAGAGAATCCAAAAATCAGAGGTGCAAAGGGACTTCTTTTGTTTTAATTTGTAACTTTTAATTTTAATTTAAAATGTTTTTATTACACAAATACTTTTATTCAGAAAAGAAAAGAACAAAGATACAAACGGGGAACAAGGTGGAAACTGTATCTGTGGCAGTTTATAAAACAACAGTCATCAAATTTAAAATAACATCACCCTCATCAGTTACACATCGACATCCCGCAGTGACCAGCGTGAGGCCTCCAGCGACCGTGGATATCGCGTGTTCCACGCCCAGAAACAAACCGACAGGGAGACAGACCCCCCTCTCCCTCCCTCTCGACCCCTCGACCCCCTCTGTACCGGGTGCCCAGATATCAGGGATGTGGGGCTAAAATGTAGCCAACACTTGAGGAGCAGCCCCTTCAGATAGTTGAACAGGGGCTGCAATCTCACACACTGCTTGTAGACCTCATCCTCGCCGCACAAGTCACAGGTGGCTGGCGAGTCCGTGAACCAGCTCAAGTACCTGCTACAGGCCACAGCTTGGGAGCTGCTGCACGCTTCCCCAAATGTTAATCTGCAGTCGAATCGGTAGTAAAGAATGCAAACTGACTGCTAGCATTTATTTCAAGAAAGGTTAGAATACAAATAAATGGGATGTGATGTTGAGGCTCTATAAGGCGCTGGTCAGGCAGCATTTGGAATATTGTGAGCAATTTTGGGCCCCGTATCTGAGGAAGGATATGCCGGCTCTGGAGAGGGTCCAGAGCAGGTTTACAAGAATGATCCCAGGAATGAGTGGGTTAACATATGATGAGCGTTTGTCGGCGCTGGGCCTGTACTCGCTGGAGTTTAGAAGAATGAGGGGGGAACCTCATTGAAACGTACAGAATAGTGAAAGGCCTGGATAGAGTGGATGTGGAGAGGATGTTTCCACTAGTGGGAGAGTCTAGGACCAGAGGTCACAGCTACAGAATTAAAGGACGGTCTTTTAGGAAGGAGATGAGAAGAAATTTCTTTAGCCAGAGGGTGGTGAATCTGTGGAATTCTTTGCGACAGACGGCTGTGGAGGCCACAAGTCAGTGGATATATTTAAGGCAGAGATAGATAGATTCTTGACCAGTACGGGTGTCAGGGGTGATGGGGAGAAGGGAGGAGAATGGGGTTAGGAGGGAGAGATATATCCGCCATGATTGAATGGCGGAGTAGACTTGATGGGCCGAATGGCCTAAATCTGCTCCTATCACATGAACTTGTTTGCGAGGCATTTAGACAGACACTTGAATGGACAGGTAGAGTCTGGGATGCTTCTAATGTAGATTCATGGGGTCAGTGTGGATAGGCTGGCATCAACACGATGAGCCGAAGGGCCGGTGTGTGCTGTACTCCTCTGTGACGGTATAATTCTATAATAACTGACAGGGGATGAAGACAGAGAGAAACAATAATACGATTGAGCAAGGTCAGCCTGGATTTATGACAAGGAAATCATGCTTGCCTAATCTATTGATGTCCTTTGAAGATATTATTAGAATAGATGAGGAGGTGCGGATGTAGTGTGTATGGATTTTCAGAAAGCTTTTACCGAGGTTCCAACCAGTATGTTGGTGATCAAGGTTAGTGATACGTGGAGCTGGGAGCAGGACTAGACAGAGCTGGCGGGCGGGCGGGCGGGCGGGCGGGCGGTATAGAGGCCGGGCAGGTGGGCACTGTTGAGTTACCACTGAGATCAAACCTCAACTACTCACAGTCTATGTGCACAGATTAGAAACATAAAACACATAGATACATAGACAATAGGAGCAGGAGGAGGCCATCGGCCCTTCGAGCCAGCACCGCCATTCAATGTGGTCACGGCTGATCATCCAGAATCAGTACCCCGTTCCTGCTTTCTCCCCATATCCCATGATTCCGTTAGCCCTAAGAGCTAAATCTAACTCTCTCTTGAAAACATCCAGTGAATCGGCCTCCGCTGCCTTCTGTGGCAGAGAATTCCACAGATTCACAACTCTCTGGGTGAAAATGCTTTTCCTCATCTCAGTCCCAAATGGCCGACCCCTTATTCTTAAAACTGTGACCCCTGGTTGTGGATTCCCCCAACATTGGAAACATGTTTCCTGCATCTGGCCTGTCCAATCATCTAAGAATGTTTTATGTTTCTCTAAGGTGCCCTCTCATCCTTCTAAATTCCAGTGAATACAAGCCCAGTCGACCCATTCTTTCATCATATGACAGTCCCGCCATCCCAGGAATTAACCTGGTGAACCTACGCTGGGCTCCCTCAATAGCAAGAATGTCCTTCCACAAATTAGGAGACCAAAACTGTACACAATACTCCAGGTGTGGTCTCACTAGGGCCCTGTACAATTGCAGAAGGACCTCCTTGCTCCTAAACTCAAATCCTCTCGCAATGAAGGCCAACATACCATTAGCTTTCTTCACTGCCTGCTGTACCTGCATGCTTACTTTCAGTGACTGATGTACATGCACACCCAGGTCTTGTTGCACCTCCCCTTTTCCTGATCTGACACCATTCAGATAATAATCTGCCTTCCTGTTCTTACCACCAAAGTGGATAACCTCACATTTATCCTCATTATACTGCATCTGCCATGCATCTGCCCACTCACCCAACCTATCAAAGTCACCCTGCATTCTCATAACATCCTCCTCGCTGTTCACATTGCCACCCAGCTTTGTGTCATCTGCAAATTTGGAGATGTTACATTTAATTCCCTCATCTAAATCGTTAATATTGTAAATAACAGGGGTCCCAGCACTGAGCCTTGCGGTACCCCTCTAGTCACTGCCTGCCATTCTGAAAAGGACCCGTTAACTCCTACTCTTTGCTTCCTGTCTGCCAACCAGTTCTCTATCCATGTCAATACCCTACCCCCAATACCATGTGCTTGAATTTTTCCCAATAATCTCTTGTGTGGGACCTTGTTAAAGGGTTTTTGAAAGTCCATATGCACCACATCCACTGGCTCTCCCTTGTCCATTCTACTTGTTACATCCTCAAATAATCCCACAAGATGAGTCAAGCATGATTTCCCCTTCATAAATCCATGCTGACTTTGATCGATCCCGTCACTGTTTTCCAAATGCGCTGCTATAACATCTTTAATAATCGACTCCAGCATCTTCCCCACCACCGATGTAGGGCTAACTGGTCTATAATTCCCAGTTTTCTCTCTCCCTCCTTTCTTAAAACGTGGGGTTACATTGGCTCCCCTCCAGTCCACAGGAACGTACAAAATTCTTAAGGGGTTGGACAGGCTAGATGCAGGAAGATTGTTCCCGATGTTGGGGAAGTCCAGGACTAGGGGTCACAGTTTAAGGATAGAGGGGAAATCCTTTAGGACCGAGATGAGAAAAACTTTTTTCACACAGAGAGTGGTGAATCTGTGGAATTCTCTGCCGCAGAGGGTAGTTGAGGCCAGTTCGTTGGCTATATTTAAGAGGGAGTTAGATGTGGCCCTTGTGGCTAAAGGGATCAGGGGGTATGGAGAGAAGGCAGGTATGGGATACTGAGTTGGATGATCAGCCATGATCATATTGAATGGCAGTGCAGGCTCGAAGGGCCGAATGGCCTACTCCTGCACCTATTTTCTATGTTTTTATGTTTCTATGTAACTGATCCAGAGTCGAGAGAACATTGGAAAATGATCATCAATGCATCCACGATTTCTAGTGCCACCTCCACGAGGATTCTGGGATGGAGATAATCAGACCCTAGGGATTTATCAGCCTTCAGTCCCAACAGTTTACCCAACACCATCTCCTGACTAATGTGGATTCTCTTCAGTTCCTCCCTCCCACTAGATCCTCGGTCCCCTAGTATTTCCGGGAGATTGTTTGTGTCTTCCTTAGTGAAGACAGAACCAAAGTATTTGTCTAACGGTTCTGCCATTTCCTTGTTTCTCATTATAAATTCACCCGTCTCTGATTGTAAGTACTGTTTGGCTCAGGATGTAATGTTTCTGAAGGTAGACTCAGTAAGACTGGAGTAACTCAGGCAGTAACTCAGACCCGCTGAGTTACTCCAGCACTCTGCGTCTATCTTCGGTGTAAACCAGCATCTGCAGTTCCTTCCTGCATTCTGTGATATTTGCGAGTTTGCTGATGACTCAATGAAACTATTACTTACAGCAGCTTCACAGGTGCAGAAATACACACATAAATATGCAGCAAATGAGCAGTTGTTGTCGGTAAACCAGACCATTACAATGCTAAGTACCAGTGAAGCGGATAGTCCATCGGGGTTTGTGTGCTGAGGGAGAGGAAGAGGGAGAGAGAGATGGGAGGGAGGGGGGGAGGGAGAGAGGGGGGAGGGAGGGAGAGGGGGAGGGAGAGAGGGAGAGGGGGGGGGAGGGGAGGGAGAGAGGGGAGGGAGGGAAGGGAGGGGAGGGAGGGAGAGGGAGAGGGAGAGGGAGGAGGGAGAGGGGGGAGAGGGAGAGGGAAGGGGGAGGGGGAGAGGGGGGAGAGGGGATGAGAGGAGGGAAGGGGGGGGAGGGGGGGAGAGAGGGGGAGGGGGGAGGGGAGGGAGAGAGGGAGAGGGAGAGGGGGGGGAGGGAGGGAGGGGGGGATGGAGGAGAGAGAGGAGAGGGAGAGAGGGGGGAGAGGGGGAGGTCAGCAGAACAACTGGAGAGAGGGGAGATGGAGCCGGAAAGTGTACAGGATAAAGGGAATTACGTTGAGTGCGAGAGAGGGAGGGAGGAGGGAGAGGGGGAAGGAGGGAGAGAGGGAGAGGGAGAGGGAGAGGGAGGTGGTGAGGGGGTGGGGGGGGGGGGGGGGGGGGGGTGGGGGGGGGGGGGGGGGGGGGGGGGGAGGGGTTTGGGGGGGTGGGGGGGGGGGGGAGGGCGGGGGGGGGGGGGTGGTGGGTGGGGGGGGGGGGGGGAGTGGATGGGGTCACAGTGGTGGTAGATGGAGCCCAGACTGGAAAGTGTGAGCTGATGGAAGCAGATAGGACAGTGTTTTTAAACAGTGAGGGATTAGTGTTGATATTCAAAGGGGCAGAGGTGTCTGTACACAGGTCCTTGGAAGCCAGCAAGTGTAGCGGGGACTGAGAAAGGCAAATTATGTGTTTGTCAGAAGATTTCTGCACAAGAGTAAAAATGTCTGACTACAATTGTCGATCTTTGTGAGATGAGACAAGAGATATTCTGTGTTTAAGAAGGAACTGCAGATGCTGGAGATATTCTGTCTCGTTGTGTACGAGGGACGGATTGAGCGTGGAGATTGCCCGGGTTTGTTGCCTGGTCTGTCACACAGTCACAGTGGAGAGGCCACGCCTCGGTTTTACAACCTTAGTTGTAAAACATGAGAGTTGATGGCTGCGAAGAGTTGTCGTGGCTATCTATCCCTGGAGGTCGAGGATGATGG
Source organism: Leucoraja erinaceus (assembly GCF_028641065.1). Classification (NCBI taxonomy): domain Eukaryota; kingdom Metazoa; phylum Chordata; class Chondrichthyes; order Rajiformes; family Rajidae; genus Leucoraja; species Leucoraja erinaceus. The sequence continues at coordinate 23,605 of NW_026576812.1, forward strand.
TCTACCTTCTGTTGTTTTAATGGACTCTGAGTCCAATCCTGGCTTTGAAAGTTCTTCCACATTCAGGACAGATAATTCCAGACGGCAGACCGGACTTTGGTTGTTGCCGCCTCTCTTTCCGTTTTATTCTCGTTTCTTCTAACTCTGCGCATCTCTCGGCTTCGACGGTCGCCGTTCCTTGGATGATGGTTCACCAGAGTTTCCTGTCCTTGCCATTGGTTTCCCAATTGCCGATGTCCATTGCACATTTCTTCATCCTGGCTTCATCCTGAATCTGTTCCTTTGTCCGCCTCTTTCACGTTTGCCTTCTTTAAACTGGGAGTTGAAGGTTTGGTTTGGTCGACGTACAACATGGTACAGAAATGCTGGAGGCCAAGATAGGATGAACACAGGGATGTGACTGGAGTAAAGTTTTAACTTCAAGCCTATTGTGTTGTGCACAAGTCCAGTTTAGTTGAGTTCAGTTCATTGTCCCGTGTACCGAGGTACAGTGAAAAGCTTCTGTTGCGTGCTAACCAGTCAGTGGAAAGACAATACATGATTACAATCGAGCCGTCCACAGTGTACAGATACAGGATAAAGGAATAATGTTCAGTGCAAGGTAAAGCCAGTAAAGTCCGATCAAGGATAGTCCAAGGGTCACCAATGAGGTAGATGGGAGGTCAGGACCGCTCTCTAGTTGGTGAGAGGACGTTTCTGTTCCCTGATAACAGCCGGGAAGAAACTGTCCCTGAATCTGGAGGTGCGCGTTTTCACATTTCCCAGTGGGTCAGGCAGCATCCGTGAAGGCGGAAGCGGAATAATATTTCAACCGATGACCCGAAAGGCATCTGGAAATATTGGCGCTGAATTTGCAGCATTCCTGGTGTTTTGTTTTTCTGGTTTCACTCGCTGGCGGGAGGTCGCGACGCTTGGATACTCGAGATATCGCCTCGCACTCATCCATGGAGTGTCAAAGCACCTTGTCCATCCCCAGAAATATCCCGCTCAGCAGGGGACCTCACACTCTCTCTCTCTCTCTCACAGGCAAGGATTTCCTGCTCAGACTCTCACCCTCTCTCGCTCTCTCTTTTTAGGAGAGGTGGAGATTTGGAAAGGGGACCCGTGGGACAAATCTTTCACACACAGGGTGGCCCGGATCTGGAATGAGCTGCCAGGGGACGTTGTAGCAGCGGCTGCAGTTACACCTTTCAAATTACATTAAAGGATGTTCTTTTAGAAAGGTGATGAGGAGGAATTTCTTTAGCCAGTGGGCGGTGAATCTGTGGAATTCGTTGGCACAGACGGCTGTGGAGGCCACAAGTCAGTGGATATATTTAAGGCAGAGATAGATAGATCCTTGATTTGAAGGGGTGTCAGGGGTTATGGGGAGAAGGCAGGAGAATGGGGTTAGGGGGAGAGATAGATCCGCCATGATTGAATGGCGGAGTAGATTTGATGGGCCGAATGGCCTAATTCTACTCACATTAACTGCAAACATGTGACATTTTGAAGGTACATGTATAGGGATATTGGTGAACGCGGGCAAGTGGGACACGAATGCAACAAGGCCGGCATATAGGAGATGGGTTGAAGACTATACACCTCTTCAGATTCGGATTCAAGATTCAGATTCAATTTTAATTGTCATTGTCAGTGTACAGTACAGAGACAACGAAATGCATTCCACCTCTCTCCCTCTGCTCCCTCTCTCTATATATTTATTTTCCTGGGTCTAACCCTCTCTATTTCTCATTGTCTGTTTCTCTCCACCCCTCTATCTCTCTGTGCCAATCATTTTCTTCCTTTCTCGATCTCTTCTCTTCCTTTCCCCCCTCTCTTCCTACCTCTCTTCCTTCCACTCTTCCTTCCACTCTTCCTTCCTCTCTTCCTTCCTCTCTTCCTTCCTCTCTTCCTTCCACTCTTCCTTCCACTCTTCCCCCCTTCCCATCCTCTCTCCTTTTCTGCCTTTCTCCACCTCTTTATTTTCCCCTCCCTCTTCCTCCCCCATCCCCCTCTCCCTCTCCAGTTCTCTTCCCTTGTCTTCCTCCTCTCTTTATCTTCACCTCATAGTTTCACCCTCTCTCTCCCACACTCCCCATATGTTGGCCTTTATAACAAGAGGATTTGAGTACAGGAGCAAAGAGGTCCTTCTGCAGTAGTACAGAGCCCTAGTGAGACCACACCTGGAGTATTGTGTGCAGTTTTGGTCCCCTAATTTGAGGAAGGACATTATTACTATTGAGGGAGTGCAGCGTAGGTTCACCAGGTTAATTCCCGGGATGGCGGGACTGTCATATGATGAGAGAATGGAGCGGCTGGGCTTGTACACTCTGTTCAGAAGGATGAGAGGGAATCTTATTGAAACATATAAGATTATTGAGGGTTTGGACACACTAGAAGCAGGAATAATGTTCCCAATGTTGGGGGGTCCAGAACCAGGGGCCACAGTTTAAGAATAAGGGGTAAGGAGATGAGGGAACACTTTTTCTCACAGAGAGTTGTGAGTTTGTGGAATTCTCTGCCTCAGAGGGCGATGGAGGCCGGTTCTCTGGATACTTTCAAGAGAGAGCAAGATAGGGCTCTTAAAAATAGCGGAGTCAGGGGATATGGGGAGAAGGCAGGAACGGGGTACTGATTGTGGATGATCAGTCATGATCACATTGAATGGCGGTGCTGGCTCGAAGGGCCGAATGGCCTCCTCCTGCACCTGTTGTCTATTGTCTCTCTCTGACTATCTATCTGCTCCAGCGCTGATGGTTGAGGGGAGTGGAGGGGGGGGAGGGGGGGGGGGGGGCTGAAGGGGCTGAGGAAGAGAGGGGCAGAATCTGTGGGGGTTGGACTGGTGAAGGGGTGAGGGCAAGGGGAGGGAGACAGGGGGTGGGGTCGAGGTGAAGGGAAGGGGGGAGGGGGGGGGAGTGGAGGGGGGGAGGAGGAGAGGCGAGGGGGGGGCAGGGGGTGGGGAGGAGGAAATGGGGGGCGCGAGTTTCAGCACCGGAGTAGGGACAGCTCCAGTTGGCACCGCCGCGCGCGCCGGCACGGCTCGTTCAGCGGGCGGGCTGCTCCGTGGATCCGGGGCCGGGTGGCCTGACCTGCGAGAGCGAGGGGGGGGAGGGGGGTGTCTGGAAGGAGAGCAGAGAGAGAGATTGTGGAGAGGGAGCGAGAGAGAGAGAGATGAGGGAGGGAGGGAGCGCGAGAGAGAGAGAGAGAGAGAGGGGGGGGGGGGGGGGGGGGGGGGTGTGAGAAGGGGAGGAGGAGAGAAAGAGAGGAGAGAGGAGTGAGAGAGAGAGTGGTGGTGGAGAGAGCGTGAGGAAGAGAGACAGGGACTCGCCGCTCGCAATTCACTAGAGCCCAAGGATTTATCGAAGTGAGTGTTCAAACCACCACCAAGAACTGCATTTGTGTATAACCGGTGCCGGGTGACAACGGGAATTCAACGCGATGGTAAATGTGCAAAAAAAGGGCTGCAAAAAAAAGAATCAGAGAGAGGTGTGTTTGGAGAGGGGGGAGGGGTGTGTGGGCGGGGTTGGGGTGTGGGGGGGTGGAGGGGGGGGCTGTGGGGGGGAGACGCGGACACTGCAACAGAGACGGGGGGTGTGTCGTGTCGTGTCGGGGAGGGGGCCAGGGGAAGGGGTGGGCGAGTCTGCACCTGTCACCGCCCCCCCCCTCACGGAGCCCCCGCGCCGGCGACCCTGGACGGCCAGAGGGCGGGGTCTGGCATTGATTTTCCAGCGCTGAGATTCTCTAATCAAATCTGTGAAGTCGGACATCCCGCGAGTCGGTGCAGTCGCCGCCGGTAAAGTGGGGACCGGGCTGGCCGGGGGCTGGGCTGGAGGCCGAGGGCGAGTCGGTGCTTCCAGCCACCGAACCCCAGACCCCCTGGCCCGGGTCTGGTCCGGGATCGCCGCGCTGACCCGGGTTAACGGTACCGAGAGATGTGGGATCGGGGCAGTGGGTGTACAGTAACGGCGGAGAGACCGTGAGCCCCAGCAAAATAGACCCCCCCCCCCCACCTCCCCTCCCCAACCCGGGATTCCCATTCCACACCGTTTTACCCCAAAAGCGGGCGCCGCACTGGGACAGATTATCATCAGACCAGTAACGCGGCGGGACTTAGGACCACGCGGAAACCTCAGCTGTGAGGATCGAGCAGCGCCCGGTGCTTAGGACCGCGCGGAGTCATCGGCTGGCGAGGCTTCCACTGTCATCTGTGAATCTCGCTCAAAGTGCTTCGTCCTCTCCCCGCTCCGCTGCTGCTCTCTACCGCTGCTGCTCTCTACCGCTGCTGCTCTCTACCGCTGCTGCTCTCTACCGCTGCTGCTCTCTACCGCTGCTGCTCTCTACCTATCCCCGCTCCGCCCCACCACTCCTCCTCTCTGCACTACACCGTTCTACCTCTCCCCCCCTCTCTGTCTGTCTCTCTCTCGCTCTCTCTGTCCCTCTCTCTCTCTCTCTCTCTCAATCTCTCTCTCTCTATCTATCTCCCTCTCAATCTCTCTCTCTCTCTCTCTCTCTATCTATCTATCTCTCTCTCTATCCATCTATCTCTCAATCTCTCTCGCTCTATCTATCTCTCTATCTCTCTCAATCTCTCTCTCTCTCTCTATCTATATCTCTCCCACCTCTCTCTCTCTCTCTCTCTCTCATTCCATCTCTCCGCTCCGTTCTCTACCTCTCCCCGCGCTCTCTCTCTGTCTACCTCTCCATCCCGCCATCCACTTCTCGTCCTCTCTCTGCCCTTTCTCCTACTCTTGCCAGTCTCTCCCATCGCTCTGACCGTCTCCGTATCATCTCTCTCTCTCTCTCTCTCTCTCTCTTCCACACTCATTCCTATCTTCCTTTCCCTCCCTTCTTCCATTTCTTCCTCGCTTTCGTTTCCTCTCCTCTCTCCCTCACCTTCCCTCCCTCACCTTCTCCCCTCACCTTCTCTCCCTCCCTCTCTCCCCACCCTCTCCCTCCCCTCTCTCTCTCTCTCCTCCCCTATCTCCCCCCCCCCCCCCCCCTCTCTCCCTCCGACCCCCTCCCTCTCTCACCCCCCTCCTCTCTCCTCCCTCCCCCCCCCCCCCCCCCCCCCCCCCCGTTAGCCCGTTTGCCGCCGAGTTGCTCCGATCCATTCCCGGGGACTTGTTGCCGAGCGATGCGGGGCATCTTCCCCGGTGTTGCCGGAGCCGGCTGCTCTCTCTCCCGCACTGTGAGTACCACATGTCCGGGACTCCAGGTCAGCCTCGACGTCCGTGGTCTGAGCCCGGTCCGGGGCCTGGGCGATGTCCGGTTGCCCGGAGTAGCCGGTGGCGGGGACGGGAGATGGATGCGACATTCACCCCGGGCTTGGGTCTGACACCGGGCAGCGGTCGGTCGCGGTCGGTCGCGGTCGGTCGCGGTCGGTCGCCGGCAACTGAGTGAGAGCCGGCTCAGTCTCATTGATACTGAGTTGGAGGGAACTTCACCGGGTCCTCGGAGTGAGAGTGAGACAGAGCGTTCCTCTGCCGTGTTTATATTGAATAAGGGCGCTGTATACATTCTATAAGGCGGGGCAGTACATGTACAGGGGTGCGGGGTGTATATGGAGACATGGTTCTATATGTTTCTGAGCTGTATGTAAGGATTGTTACTTTCTATAGTGTGGGGGTCGGGCACATTGTGTGTTTGATGGGCGTGGGCGCTATAAATGCGGAACTTGTGCGTGTGCAGGAGAGGCGTTTGTATACGAGGACTGTGTATATTCTATACAGTGGAATGTATACGAGATCTACATTCTATAGGCAGAGGTGTATATGGGGACTGGGTATATTATACAGGGTTAGGTGTACACGAGAACGGCGTGTATATAGGGTGGGACTGTGCATTCTATAGGGTGGGACTGTGCATTCTATAGTGGGACTGTGCATTCTATAGGGTGGGACTGTGCATTCTATAGGGTGGGACTGTGCATTCTATAGGGTGGGACTGTGCATTCTATAGGGCTGCGGTTGTATATCAAGGATGTGAATATTATATAGAGGTGCGTATACGCTCGGACTGTGCGCATTGTAAAGGATGGAGTTTGTATACGAGGGTTAAGTCTGTTGTAAAGTGAGTCTCATTGTTCTGTAGGTGAGAGGAGTGGATGGTGTTGGCCAGATGAAGGGCCGGACAGTGGGCGGCGCAGAGGACGCGATTGTCCGGCCAGTGAGCAGGAGGGCGGCCGGATGAACGGCCACAAGAGTTGATTCCCTCCAACAGCCGGGAAGTGACACTGAGGGCGGGGAATGCGCGCGTTCATATTCAGTGCCGGTCCCGGAGCGATCAGATCGCATTGGAGAGGAAACCGCCAGCTCTGGAGATCAGGTCCAGTGAGAAAAAACAGGGTTCTCTCCTCTATGTCTCTCTCTCTCTATCTGTCTCTCTCTCTTTTTATCTCTCTCTCTCTGTCTCCTCCCCTCTCTGTCTCTCTCTGTCTGTCTATTGTATCTCCCCGAGCTCTCCCCCCCCTCTCTCTCTCTCTCTCTCTCTGTCTCTCTCTCTCTCTCTCTCTCTCCCCCCCCCCCTCTCTCTCTATCTCATCTCTCTCTGTTATCGCTACTCTCTTATCTTGCCACGAATGAGACAGACTGAGGATTAACTGTGTCTCTTCCTCTCTGTGTCTCTCTCTCTCTCTGTCTCTCTCTCTCCCACCTCCCCCCCCCCTCTCTCTCTCCTGCTACCTCCTCTCAGACTGGAGGATTAACTGTGTGTCTCTCTCTCTCTGTCTCTCCCTGTCTCTCTCTGTCTCTCTCTGTCTGTCCCTCTGTCTCTCTGTATCTCTCCCTCTCTCTCTCACCATCTCTACCTCCATCTCTCTGGCTTTGCAACGCGGCAGAGACGGGAGGATAATTTGGGCCGAGTGTTATTGCTAAGGGCCGGGGGTGGAGTTGACCGTTCAGTGGAGGGGCAGCGAGGCCAAGTGTGTGGGTTCAGAGATCTGCATCAATCGGTGTGAGGGGGGGAGATGGGGAACCGTTTTCCAGCCCGATGGTGGACAGAGCGTCACATTTAAACAGTGACTAGCGCTGGGCGGGGGGTTCACAGGCTTCCTTTCGGCGGGCAGGGACAGGAGGGGCCGAATGGCCGTCATCTCTGTGATGGAATCTGTGTCCAAATCTACTCCAGGGTAGACGCTGAGTGTGAAGGATTGTGAACATTTCATAGTGACGCTGACGCCCAGTAATGAAGGGGGAACCTCATTGAAACGTACAGAATAGTGAAAGGCCTGGATAGAGTGGATGTGGAGAGAATGTATCCACTGGTGGGAGAGTCTAGGACCAGAGGGCACAGCCTCAGAATTAAAGGACACTCTTTAAGGAAGGAGATGAGGAGGAATTTATTTAGTCGGTGGTGAATCTGTGGAATTATTTGATACAGTGTAGAGGGGCCAGATTGTGTCAGAGGATTGTATTCGCTCTCGAGAGACGGGCGGGTGTTCTACCCGAGGGCCGTGCACATGTATACGGCTGCCCAGTGAACACCAGGCCCGGGTATATGTCGGGTGCAGATTGTACACGAGGGCGGTGTACATTGTATAGAGATGACCATGGTATATGGAGAATGGCCCCGTGAGAGTGCGCGGCCATTGTCTAGTCTGTCCATGTGGATGCTCTCTGTGGAGACTGGTGTTAGGGAGAATAACGGGATAGACTTGATGGGCCGAATGGCCTAATTCTGCTTCTATCACCTCAAGTCAAGTTTATTCGTCACATACACATACGAGATGTGCAGTGAAATGAAAAGTGTGCTAAGATTCTGTATATTCTACAGAGTAAGGTATACATTCTATACGTGGCAGACGTGGTGTCTCGGGCAGTCTATATTCTATAAGGTGCACACATTGTCCCCGGCCGCTGTATATATTCTATAGAGTGCTGTATATGTTGTATAAAGCGCTGTATATATTCTATAGGGTGCCGGCATCGTCTCTGAATGCTGTAGGTGTGATATACTGTGCGAAGATTGAATCTGAAGCCACGATACAACACATAGGATGCCGGCATTGCCTCTAGTCGCTGTGTCGACTCGGACATTGTATCCTGTATATATTCTACAGGACCCAGGGCGTGTATGAAGCACTGGAGGTGCTGGTTCACACCGCGGACAGACACAAAATACTGGAGTAACTCAGCGGGCCAGGCAGCATCTTTGGAGAGAAGGAATAGGTGATGTTTAGAACGAGATCCTTATTCAGTCTGAAGAAGGGTTCCAACCCGAAACATATTCAGAGACGCTGCCCGTCCCGCTGAGTTACTCCAGCATTCTGTCTCTGGGATTCAGACTCTGTCCCCGACGGCTGTAAATATTCTATAGGACACGGTATCCGAGGCCTGTATATTCTATATGATGCAGACATATACATTCTATAGGATATAGACGTTGTAAATGAGTTGAGTTTTTGTTTAGATATACAGCGTGGAAACAGGCCCTTCGGCCCATCGAGTGCGCGCCTAGCAGCGATCCCCGCACACTGAAACACTAAACACGTTCGGGTCAATTCACACAAACTTCAAGCCAAATAATCTACAAACCTGTCCGTCTTGGGAGTGTGGGAGGAAACCGGAGCACCCGGAGAAAACCCACGCGGGTCACGGGGAGAACGTGCAAACTCCGTACAGACAGCGCCAGTAGTCAGGATTGAACCCGGGTCTCCGGCGCTGTGAGGCAGCAACTCCACCTGCGGCGCCGCCCGCTCTGTGCGGGTTCTGTTACCTTTCACAGGCCCGGCCTTGTGTGGGTCGGGGTCGGGGTCGGGGTCGGGGTCGGGGTCGGGGTCGGGGTCGGGGTCGGGGTCGGGGTCCGGGGTCCGGGGTCACTGTGTCGTGTTTGTGTCCGTCATTGTTGCCGAACCCCGGTACCAGGGGAAAGCGCGGCGGGAGCTGCCCTTCGGCCCGCGGGCCCTGTCCACACCCTCCCGGCGCGTTGCCCGAGGCACCTTCCCTCACCGGCGCTCCCTCGCTGCCCGTGGCCGGGACCCGGTGGCGCCGCCAGTCACACGGGGAGAGCTGAACCCAGCGAGCGGGGACTGGGCTCCTGGTGAACCGGGCACTCGTGTCCGCCCGAGTCACAGCCCCGAACCCGCCCTCTGGCCCCGCTCCGGACTGGCCTGGGTCTGGCCCCGCTCGCCGCCTCAACTCTCCTCTCCGCTCCGCTCCACACGGGACAGGGGGCGGACAACTGTGTCGGCCACACCGGGACAAACCCCGGCGGGACTGGATGGGAGCAGCGCCGGTTCCAAGCCCTTCCGCCCCGGGCTACGGGAGAGGGGGGCGAGGTTTCCGTAACAAGGGGTGTTGGTACTGAGGGAGCGCCGCGCTGTGGGAGGGGCGATACTGAGGGAGCGCCGCGCTGTGGGAGGGGCGATACTGAGGGAGCGCCGCGCTGCGAACGTTTAACCATATAACCATATAACAATTACAGCACGGAAACAAGCCGTTCGGCCCTTCTAGTCCGTGCCGAACACGTATTCTCCCCTAGTCCCATATACCTGCGCTCTGACCATAACCCTCCATTCCCTTCCCGTCCATATAACTATCCAATTTATTTTTAAATGATAAAAACGAACCTGCCTCCCCCACCTTCACTGGAAGCTCATTCCACACCGCTACCACTCTCTGAGTAAATAAGTTCCTCCTCATGTTACCCCTAAACTTCTGTCCCTTAATTCTCAAGTCATGTCCTCTTGTTTGAATCTTCCCTACTCTCAGTGGGAAAAGCTTATCCACGTCAACTCTGTCTATCCCTCTCATCGTTTTAAAGAACTGTATCAAGTCCCCCCTTAACCTTCTGCGCTCCAAAGAATAAAGCCCTAACTTGTTCAACCTTTTTCTGTATCTTAGGTGCTGAAAAAAACCCAGGTAACATTCTAGTAAAATCTCCTCTGTACTCTCTCTATTTTGTTGACATCATTCCTATAATTTGGCGACCAAAATTGTACACCATACTCCAAAATTGGCCTCACCAATGCCTTGTACAATTTTAACATTACATCACAGCTTCTATACTGAATGCTCTGATTTATAAAAACCAGCACACCAAAAGCTTTCTTTACCACCCTATCTACATGAGATTCCACCTTCAGGGAACTATGAACAGTTATTCCTAGATCCCTCTGTTCACCTGCATTCTTCAATTCCCTACCATTTACCATGTACGTCCTATTTTGATTTGTCCTGCCAAGATGTAGCACCTCACACTTATCAGCATTAAACTCCATCTGCCATCTTTCAGCCCACTCTTCCAAATGGCCTAAATCTCTCTGTAGACTTTCAAAATCTACTTCATTATCCACAACCCCACCTATCTTAGTATCATCTGCATACTTACTAATCCAATTTACTACCCCTTCATCCAGATCATTGATGTACATGACAAACAACAAAGGACCCAACACAGATCCCTGTGGCACCCCACTAGTCACCGGCGTCCAACCTGACAAACAGCCATCCACCAACATTACTCTCTGGGCATCTCCCATTCAGCCCACTGTTGAATCCATCTTGCTACTCCACCATTGAATTAATACCAAACATTGAACCTTCTTAACCAACCACCTTCCATGAGGAACCTTGTCAAGGCCTTACTAAAGTCCATACAGACAACAACCACTACTTTACCCACGTCAATTTCCCTAGTAACCTCTTCAAACAATTCAAGAAGATTAGTCAAACATGACCTTCCATGGCACAAATCCATGTTGACTGTTCCTAATCAGACCCTGTTTATTCAGATGCTTATATATATTATCTCTAAGTATCCTTTCCATTAATTTGCCCACCACTGACGTCAAAACTAACAGGTCTATAATTGCTATGGGTTACTCTTTAGAAACCCTTTTTAACAATGGAACAACATGCGCAAGTACGCCCAATCCTCGGGACTATTGTTTTTCCCGTTTTCTAATGAACATTTGAAATATTTTCTGTCCATAGCCCCGGCTATTTCTACACTAACTTCCCTCAATGACCTAGGGAATATCCTGTCAGGGACCTGGAGACTTATCCACTTTTATATTTCTCAAAAGTGTCAGTACTTCTTTTACTTTGAACCTCATAGTATCCATAGCTATTCTACTAGTTTCCCTTACCTCACATAATTCAATATCCCTCTCCTTGGTGAATACCGAAGAAAAGAAATTGTTCAATATCTCCCCCATCTTTTTTGGCTCTGCAGATAACTGTCCACTCTGTCCTCTCCAATGGACCAATTTTATCCCTCGTTATCCTTTTGCTATTAATATAGCTGTAGAAACCCTTTGGATTTACTTTCACCTTACTTGCCAAAGCAACCTCATATCTTCTTTTAACTTTTTCTAATTTTCTATTTTCTTAAGATTTCTTTTTACATTCTTTTATATACTCCTCAAGCACCTCATTTACTTCATGCTGCTGCCTATAAATTATTGTCCAGATCCTTCCCTCCTCTTTTTTCCGAACAGATGTCCAATTTCCCTTGAAAACCAGGGTCTCCATTATCCAATTTTTTTCCAATTGTTACTGTTTCCTTTCAAACCGAAACAGGGACATAAAAGATTCTGTACTCGTGAAATTAAAATTTCACCTTTAAATTGTCTCATTTCTCTTCTACATCCTTCCCATAAAACAAAATGCCCCAGTTCACTCCTTTTAAAAAATCCACATCTCGCATCTCATCAAAGGTTTAGCCTTTCTCCCAATCAAAAATCTCAACACCTAGGTCCAGTTTTTCTGACCCTCTCCATAATTATATTGAACCTAATGGTATTGTGATCACTGGACCCGAAGTGCTCCCCCAACGCATACCTCCGCCACCTGTCCCCGTCTCATTCCTAACAGGAGGTCCAGCCACTGCCGACCCTTCTAGTAAGTAGGTACTCTATTTAGTCTTGTATTGTTACAAAAAAACTTATCCTGCACACATTTTAGGCAAACACTCCAACCATCCAGGCCCCATATACCGAATGTGTGGTTTTTTCCCAGTCTATGTGTGGGAAAGTTGAAATCTCCCCACATAATCACTACCTTGTGCTTTACTACTTAATATCTGCTATCAGGATCCTTCACATTTTTGCTCTTGCACACACTTCTCGTTTCCCCCTTTTGGCGGTCTATAATACACCCCTATTAAGTGTTTTGCTACACCGACCTTTCCCATTTCTCAGTTTTTCCACCAAATAGCCTCCCTAGAGCGAGCCCTCTTAATCTATCCTGCCAAAGCAACTGCTGTAATATCTTCCCTGACTAGCCAATGGCAAACCCTCCACCCTCTTGGCTCTTGCCCCTCCAATTCTATCACACCTGAAGCAACGAAAGCCTGGAATATTTTAGTTTTTCCAATCACCTCAGCCCTCCTGCAACCATGTTTCCATGATCGCCACAACATCATACTTCGCAGGTGTCGATCCAGACGACTCTAAGCTCATCCAGCCTTTCTTACAATGCCCTAGCAATTTAAATATGCACATTTAAGAAACCCACCTCCTCTTATTCTCTGTTTATTTTCTTTTTCTTCCTTCTCTCCCCCTAGATTTTGGGTCCGAGTGCTCCCTTCTCTCTCCCCCTGCTCACACACTGTCTACTAGCTTTCTCTATTTGAGTCCCTCCCCCCAACCATTCTAGTTTTATAGTCCTCCCACAGTAGCCTTTGCAAATCTTCTCCGCCTCCAGGATATTTGGATTGTCCCCCTCGGGTTCAAGTGCAACCCGGGTCCTTTCTGTACAGGCGACCTTTCCCCCAAAAAGGTTCCCAATGATCCAGAAACTTGAATCCATTACCCACTGGCAACCAGTCCCTCATTCCACGCATTTATATCCTCCACCTCGCTCCATTCCTACTCTCACTGTCGCGTGGCACAGCCGGCATGGCATGTAATCCTGAGATTGTTACGCTTTCGCCAGTCCTTCTCCTTAACTCTCTACCTAACTTCCTAAATTCTCCTTTCAGGACCTCTTCTCTTTTTCCACCTATGTCGTTTGTACCTATATGTACCACAACCTCAGGCTCCTCTCCCTCCCATTTCAGGATTTCTTGGACACTACGTTCAGATACACATCCTGACCCTGGCACCAGGGGATGGCAAACTACCATCCGGGTCTCCTGTCTGCGTCCACAGAATCGCCTATCCGACCCCCTGACTATAGAGTCCCCTATTACTATTGCCCTCCTCTTCTTGTCCTCCACCCCGCTCCATCCCGCTCCACCCCGCTCCAGTTTTTAAACTCACCGCCCGGATTCTGCTCCATCCCGCTCCTGGGTCTTCCCTCCCACTCTCCCCCACCCTTTATTTCCTCTCCCTCGCCCCCCCCCCCTCTCCTCCCTCCCTTCCCCACTCCCCCCTGTACAACACAACCCCACATCATATATTATACGAGGGTTGGGTTGTACACGAGAACGGCGTACACTCTATAGGGTGAGACTGTGCATTCTATAGGGTTGGGGTTGTATATCAAGGATGTGAATATTCTATAGAGGGGTCTATATGTTCGGTGTTCTGCGCGCATTGTAATGAAGTTTGTATCCGAGGGTTAAGTCTGTTGTAATTTAAAAGTTCACTAAACATGAGAGACAAAGTACAAATTGTTAAGACCATACAAAGCTTTAATTTAGCGTCTGACGGGTGTGGCCCTGGGGCCAACGAGGCAACAGTTTTACATCTGAATCTCCAGCAACAAATACAAAGACAATCTGGACAACAGAAGCTTATATATGTACAGATATAAAACCAATTGCATGATGTCATGTACAAAAACCATCATCCACCACCAAATATGGAGTTGCTGTTCACTCTTTGACAAAAGACAGTTATCCCAAATGGCTTTCTCTGACCCCCTTCTTCTCTGATTAGCCTCTTCAACTTATATAAAAAACTTGCGAGAGCAGCGAACTATTCAACTTCATTAAAAAAAAACCTTGTCTTGATGGGAGTTGTTCAAATCCCATCATTCATTACAATTGGCCTTTTACAACTGGAAAACTTCAATATGACAACAATTAATTAACAACTAACTCTTTCAGTAAAGTGAGTCTCATTGTTCTGTAGGTGAGTGGAGTGGATGGTGTTGGCCAGATGAAGGGCCGGACAGTGGGCGGCGCAGAGGACGCGAGTGTCCGGCCAGTGAGCAGGAGGGCGGCCGGATGAACGGCCACAAGAGTTGATTCCCTCCAACAGCCGGGAAGTGACACTGAGGGCGGGGAATGCGCGCGTTCATATTCAGTGCCGGTCCCGGAGCGATCAGATCACATTGGAGAGGAAACCGCCAGCTCTGGAGAACAGGTCCAGTGAGAAAAAACAGGTTTCTCTCCTCTATGTCTCTCTCTCTCTACCTGTCTCCCTCTCTCTGCCTCTCTCTCTGTCTCTCTCTGTCTCTGTCTCTCTCTCTCTATCTCTGTCTCTCTCTGCCTCTTTCTCTGTGTCTCTCTCTCTGTCTCTGTCTCTGTCTCTCCCTCTGTAGCTCTCTGTCTCTACCTCTGCCTCTCTCTGTCTGTCTCTCCATATCTCTCTGTCTCTCTCTGTCTCTCGGTCTCTCTCTCTGTCTCTCTCCCTCTCGCTCTCTCACTATCTCTACCTCCGTCTCTCTGGCTTTGCACGGGGCAGGCAGGCGAGAGGATGAATTGGGCCGGGTTTTATTGCTAATGGCCGGGGGGCGGGGCCGGGGGTGGCAATGGTTGACGGGGCGCGTTCATTGGAGGGGCAGACGGCGTCCGGGGGAAACCCAACTGCCGAGTGGTGTGGGGTTCAGAGATTTGCATCACCTCGGGGTAAGGGACAGGGGGTGGGGGGGGGGGGGGGGGTTGAGATGGGGTGCCGACCGTTTTTTCGGACAGGCGACGAGGGTGGACAGAGCGTCACATTTAGTGACTAGCGCATGGGGCGGGGGTTGTCACAGGCTTCCTTTCGAGGCCGGGGGGCGGCGCCAGGGTTTTACCCTCGACAGCTTCGATTCCTGGGGCCGGAATGGGCCCGTTTATCTCTGTGATGGGAATCCTGTGTCCAATTCTACTCCATTGGGTAGGACGCTTGCCTTGGTGTGAAGGATTGTGAACATGTCATAGTGGGGGCTGACGTCCAGCCGGGGTGGATAATGAATTTAGTGAAAAACCTCATTGAAATGTACACCAGACACAGTAAAGGCCTGGATAGAGTGATCTGTGGAGAGGAATAATGTCCAATTTTCCCACTAGTGGAGAGTCTAGGACGCAGAGGGTGGCGAATCTGTGGATAGAGTGGATGTGGAGAGGATGTTTCCACTAGTGGGAGAGTCTAGGACCCAGGGCGTGTTTGAAGCAACTGGAGGTGCTGGTTCACACCGCGGACAGACACAAAATACTGGAGTAACTCAGCGGGCCAGGCAGCATCTTTGGAGAGAAGGAATAGGTGATGTTTAGATCGAGACCCTTATTCAGTCTGAAGAAGGGTTTCCAACCCGAAACATATTCAGAGACGCTGCCCGTCCCGCTGAGTCACTCCAGCATTCTGTCTCTGGGATTCAGACTCTGTCCCCGACGGCTGTAAATATTCTATAGGACATGGAATCCGAGGCCTGTATATTCTATATGATGCAGACATGCTCTATATGTTACATGGGATGCGGGGATTTATCTGCAGCCTATATACATTCTATAGGATATAGACATTGTAAATGAGTTGAGTTTTAATTTAGAGATACAGCGCGGAAACAGGCCCATCGAGTGCGCGCCTAGCAGCGACCACCGCACACTAACCCTACACACGCTCGGGTCAATTCACACAAACTTCAAGCCAATTAATCTACAAACCTGTCCCGGCGCGTTGCCCGAGGCACCTTCCCTCACCGGCGCTCCCTCGCTGCCCGTGGCCGGGACCCGGTGGCGCCGCCAGTCAGACGGGGAAAGCTGAACCCAGCGAGCGGGGACTGGGCTCCTGGTGAACCGGGCACTCGTGTACGCCCGAGTCACAGCCTCGAACCCGCCCTCTGACCCCGCTCCGGACTGGCCCGGGTCCGGCCCCGCTCGCCGCCTCAACTCTCCTCTCCGCTCCGCTCCACACGGGACAGGGAGCGGACAAATGTGTCGGCCACACCGGGACAAACCCCGGCGGGACTGGATAGGAGCAGCGCCGGTTCCAAGCCCTTCCGCCCCCGGGCTACGGGAGAGGGGGGCGAGGTGTCCGTAACAAGGGGTGTTGGTACTGAGGGAGCGCCGCGCTGTGGGAGGGGCCATACTGAGGGAGCGCCGCGCTGAGAGAACGTCGAGGATAGTACTCTGTGTTTTTTAAGGTGGGTGGGATGGGGGGTAGTGTTGCGGGGAGAGGTTGCGGGGTCGGCGCAGGGGTCTGGGCAGTGGTCAGGCGGGGGTCGGGGGCGGGTCGGGGGGTCGGGGCGGTCGGTCGGGGCTAGGGTGGTCGGAGAGTTTCGGGGCGGGGTCCGGGGTCAGTGTGGTGCAGGCGGGTGACCGGGGGCGGGGGGGGGGGCGGGGGTCGAGGGCGGGGGTCGGGGCGGGGTCGGGGGCAGAGGTGGCAGGCGGTAGCCCGGGGCGGGGGTCGGTTAGGGGGTGGGGAGTCTGGGCGGGGGTCGACGGGCGGGGGGCCGTGGGGGGGGGTCGGTTCGGGGGTCGAGGCGGGGGTGGGGGGTGGGGGCGGGGAGGGGCGGGGTCGGGGCACAGGTGCAGGCGGTAGCCGGGCGGGGGTCGTGTGCGGGGGTCGAGGCGGGGGAAGGGGCGGGGTCGGGTCGAGGGTCGGGGTCGGGGGGCGGGTCGGGGAGGTCTGGGCGGGGGGCGGGGGTCGGGGCGGGTCAGGGGGCGGGTTGAGCAGAGGCTGCTGTAAATGCTCTGACTTTCTTGGTCTCCCGTTCAGGGAGTTGATGCCAGTGGAGCCTCCCGGTGATCGATGGGCCGCGCGAGCGGGGGGCTTGAGACAGACCAGCGCTGACCGATCAACGAGGGGGGAACCGACTTCCCTGTTTGGCCCCAACGCCGGCCCTACATCCGCCACCCACGGCTGGACCTGCTGGGTCAACATCTGCCCAACCCAGCTGCAACATCTGGCCACTTCACCAGCTGCCGTCACACCGCTGGAACACCTGTCCACCACTGTGGTTCACCACCGCTGGAACACCTGTCCGCCACTGGAACATCTGTCCACTGTGGTTCACCACCGCTGGAACACCTGTCCGCCACTGGCACACCTGTCCACCGCTGGAACACCTGTCCACCACACTGGTTAACCAGTTGCTGTCCACAGCTGGAACATCTGTAGACTACTCTGGTTATCCTTCTCTTCGCACAACTCCAAGTATATTTATGAAAAACATTTTCACAAACTGGGAACACAGAACATCTGCCCATTCATTGGTGTGAAGGTTTCACATTAACCTCTGGAACATCTGCTGACTGCATCCGTTTTCCGATCTCTAGCCCATCTGGAACATCTGTCCACTGGCCCCGATCATCTGTTGCAGCCCAACCTCTGGAACATCTGTCCAGTGCACGTGATTACCAGTTGCAGGCCGACATCTGGAACATCTGCCGGTGGGACGGCTCTCCAGCGAGCGGGCGGGCGCCGGGCGGAGCAATGCGTCTTTCGGCCCTACTCCCCCTGCTGGCCCTGTGGGCGGCCGTGTGTCCGGCCGGCGCGCACTTCTCATCCTGGGGCCACTACGACTTATGCAAGATCCAGGTGCAATCGGACCACGGCATTAGCTGGGAATACATGGCCTGCCAGCCCGAGGCCGCTCTCCTCACCCGCTTCCTCACCGTCACCCTCGACCCCCCCGACAGCACTTGTGGAGACCCCCCCGAGGATGTTCTGCACCCTGGTGAGCAAGGCAAATGAAGGGGGGGAGGGGGGATGC
This sequence comes from Leucoraja erinaceus, assembly GCF_028641065.1. NCBI lineage: Eukaryota > Metazoa > Chordata > Chondrichthyes > Rajiformes > Rajidae > Leucoraja > Leucoraja erinaceus. The sequence goes on from NW_026576812.1 coordinate 41,391, forward strand.
TGGGGAGGGGGGGGGGGGGGTCAGTGGTCCCCCTGTGGTGCCGGAACCGGGGTGAGGGGGGAAGTGGGGCGAGGAGGGGAGGGAGTGTGGAGCGCGGGGTGAGGGTGACGGGGGTGAGGGGGTAATGGGGAGGGAAGGAGGGGGGTCTGGAGGGGGGGTGTGAAGGGTGGGGTGTGAGGGGGTGGGGGGGGCTGAGAGGGGTGAGCATGCGGAGGTGAGGGTGAGGGTGGGGGGTGGGGTTGAGGGGTGGGGGGGGGTGAGATGGATGGGGGGTTAAGGGGTGAGGGTGGGGGAGCTGGGGGTGATAGTGATGGTTGGGTGTGGTGTGGGTTGAGGCATGTAGTTGTGGGTGAGGGTTTGGGGGGGTGAGCATGTGGGGGTGAGGGTGGGGGGGTGTGGGTGAGGGTGTGGGCCTTGGGTGAGGGTGGGGGTGTGAGGGTGAGGGGGTGCGGGGGTGAGGCAATGGCGGGGGTGAGGGTGAACGCCTCTACCGCGGCAGCGCCTCTCGGACACACAGACGGGGGCCGGTGTGAGCTCGTTGCTCGACATGAGTGAATCACAGTCTCCGGGTGGACTGGTCCAGCGACAGGTTGGCAGAGAGAGGGAACTCCTGATTTAATCATCGCCCGTATGTTTCAGTAATAATTGAAAGGGGATAATTTATTACAGAGCGCATCGTTTATCAGAGGGAATTATTCTGCGGGTCATTAGTGATTGGCTGTGAAAATGTGGGACATTTACAGACATTTTACACCTACAATTAAAAGGCAGAAGGGTAACTTCTGGCCAGAAAGGAAGAAGGCGGGGGCGCTCAAGGATAGGGGAGTGGGGGGGGGGGGGTCTTTATTTGGTGTCACAGGATGTAGATTTCGCCAACGTGAAGGACATTGAAGACAAAGAGATCAGCGGCGGGTAAACCAATCAGCAGAAACATAGAAACACAGACAATAGGTGCAGGAGTAGGCCATTCGTCCCTTTCAGCCAGCACCGCCATTCAATGCGAGCATGGCTGATCATCCACAATCAGTACCCCGCTCCTGCCTTCTCCCCATATCCCCTTGACTCCACTAGCCCCTAGAGCTCTATCTAACTCTCTTTTAAATTCATCCAGTGAATTGGCCTCCACTGTCCTCTGTGGCAGAGAAACCAATAGGAATGGTGTAGATATGCATGGTAGTTAGCATAGACAAGGGGCCGAATGGCCTGTTTCCACACTATGACTCTATGGAGAGGTACAGGATGAGTAGGGATGAGTGGGCGGTGGAATTAATGACATCAGTGGGATAGGCATGATGATTAGCATAGACAGTGGGCCGAAGGACCTGTTTCTGTGCTGTACAACTCAATGACTAATGCCTTGGTTGAGAGTGCCTGTGGGAAGTAAAGGCCTGTTTCTGTGCTACACAGTTCTCTGATTCTGACATTTGCAGCATCTGCAGTTGGTCTAATTCCCGCACTTGTTATTTTCTGTCCATCTATGTGATGGAGTCGTATAGAAGTCAGACAGACAGACAGACAGACAGACAGACAGACAGACAGACCGACAGACAGACAGACAGGACAGACAGACAGGCAGACAGAGGCAGACAGGCCCCTTCAGCTCACAGTATACACTCTGGCCGTAAATGCCCATCTACACTAATCCCATTTCCCAGCACTAAAGTCTTCTCAGCCTCGGTGATTGAAGGGCTTAGCGCTGTATCCACCTTAAATGCTCACAGAATCAAACAACAGAAAACACGCCTTTCAGTCCATCTCGTTCATGTTATTATCCACACTAATCCACGCTGTTAGTGGTCGAACAAGGGTCCTGACCTGAAACGTCACCCATCCCTTCTCTCCAGAGACGCTGCTGCCTGTCCCACTGAGTTGCTCCAGATTTCTGTGTGTGTCTTCGGTTTAAACCAGCATCTGTAGTTCCTTTCTACACATGTATTATCGGGGGATATGGGGAGAAGGCAGGAACGGGGTACTGATTGGGGATGATCAGCCATGGTCACATTGAATGGCGGTGCTGGCTAGAAGGGCCGAATGGCCTCCTGCATCTATTGTCTATTGTCAACTGACCGGTTAGCACGCAACAAAACCTTTTCATTGCACCTCGATACAGGTGACAATAAACTAAACTGATAATCATATATGCTCACATTAGTCCTGTAACCCTCTGGTCTTCCACCCAAGTCCCTGACCTAAAGCCTTTTAAATGTTGTAATCATATCTGCCACCACCACCACCTCTGGCAGCTTGTTCCGAATAACTCCGGACCCGTGCAGTAAAATTATGCTCCTCAAATCTCCTAGTGCCTTGAGAGAATCTGTCTCTATTACTCTCTCTCAGGCAGTGAGTTTTCCAGGTTTCAAACCCTCCACCCCCCCCCTCCCCCCCCCCCCCCCCCCCCCCCACTCCCCACCCCCTCTCCCTCTGGGGAATTACATTCCCCAAAGCCCCCGCTCCTCACCCTTCATCCTGAACTGACCGCGCCTTTAGTAAAAGGAGATGAGGAGGAATTTCTTTTAGTGAGAAGGGGTGGGGAATCTGGAACTCATTGCCACAGACGGCTGTGGAGGCCACAAGTCAGTGGATATATATTACGGCAGAGATTGACAGATTTTTGATCAGTGCGGGTGTCAGGGGTTACGGGGAGAAGGCAGGGGAATGGGGTTAGGAGGGAGAGATAGATCAGTCATGATCTAATGGCGGAGTAGACTTGATGAATCACCCAGAGAGTTGTGAATCTGCGGAATTCTCTGCCACAGAAGGCGGTGGAGGCCGATTCATTGGAGGTGTTCAAGAGAGAGCTCTTAGAGCTAACTGAATCAAGGGATATGGGGGGAAAGCCAGAACGGGGTACTGATTGGGGATGATCAGCCATGATCACATTGAATGCCGGTGCTGACTCGAAGGGCCGAATGGCCTACTCCTGCACCCATTGTCTATGTTTCTATGAATTGCCTAATTCTGCTCCTGGGACATGTGGACGTCATAAACAGACACAGTGTGAAATCTCCTCCCTCACTGGCCCTGAATATAACCAGGACGTGTTATTGAGGATTGTACCCATGTCATAGCGACTCTATCTACAATGTAAACGGTTCGATTGTAATCATGTATTGTCTTTCCGCTGACTGGTTAGCACGCAACACAAGCTTTTCACTGTACCTCGGTACACGGGACAATAAACTCACCTGAACCAGATGCCCCTGGAGTGAGGACTGCAGCTCGGGAGAGTAACTAAGCTTCTGTCCATCTCCCCTCTCATGTCTACCTCCCACAACCAGGGAAACGGCGGCGGGCGCTCAGCAAGCAATAACAGACTTCAATCAGAGCAAGGCACATATTGAACTTCAGCGAGTGATTCCAATCAGTCAGCGCTAATCCACTTCACATTTCAATGGATCTTGTTTAAATTCTCGATTTGATGAGATTGTAAACATAGCGCCGGGCCTGGATTTTGCAGGAATGGAGCAGGGATTTACCAGGGCAGAGGTTGGATTGCGAAGGATTTCTCTGAGAAGATAGAAGGCTGTGGTTTAAAGAGGCAACGGGCGGTGGTGATGTACACAGGAGTCACGGCGTTCCGTCTGCATTTGTAGATAGATTGCGGCAGGGTCTAGATAGCGGGGTGTCCGCGGTTATAGGGGTAGAGGAACGATGGAGGTGTGTGAAGAGCTGACCGTGTCCAGTAGGATTAACAGGGTGGCTATAAACCTGCTGCAATGGAGTGAAGAATCACAGTGGCGCAGTGGGTAGTCGGGAGGCCATGTTGTAGTTGTATCAGACGGGCCGCATGTAGAATATTGTGTTCAGTTCTGGGCACCATGTTATAGGGAAGATATTGTCAAGCCTGAAAGAGTTCATAACATTTACGAGGATGTTGCCAGGACTAGAGGGTGTGAGCTACAGGGAGAGGTTGAGTAGGCTGGGTCTCTATTCCATAGAGCGCTGGAGGATGAGGGGAGATCTTATAGAGGTGTACAAAATCATGAGAGGAATAGATCGGGTAGATGCACAGAGTCTCTTGCCCAGAGTAGGGGAATCAAGGACCAGAGGACATGGGTTCAAGGTGAAGGGGGAAAGATTTGATAGGAACCTGAGGGGCAACTTTTTCACACAAAACTGGTGGGTGCATGGAACAAGCTGCCAGAGGAGGTAGTTGAGGCTGGGACTATCCCAACATTTAAGAAACAGTTAGACAGGCACATGGATAGGGCAGATTTGGAGGGATATGGACCAAGCGCAGGCAGGTGGAACTAGTGTAGCTGGGACATGTTGGCCGCTGTCGGTAAATTGGGCCGAAGGGCCTGTTTCCGTGCTGTGTCACAGCTGCAGAGGCACAGGTTTGATCCCACTCTCTTTGTCTGTGTAGAGTGACCGCGTGGGTTTTCTCCGGGAGCTCCAGTTTCCTCCCACACCCCAAAGACGTGTGGGGTCGGGGGGTTAATGCCCCCCAGTGTGTGGGCGAGGGGTGGAATGCGGGGAGAGTTGGTGGGAGTGTGGGGACAGTGAGATGGGTCAGTAAAGATGGGTGTTACTTGGACAGATAGTGAAAGAGATTGTGGGAGAACATGGAAGGGGTATGTGGAGAGAGGAGGATAGGGTGGTGAGGAGGGGAGATTGGGGGTGAAGAGAGACCAGGAGGAGGAATATAACCATATAACAATATAACAATTACAGCACGGAAACAGGCCATCTCGGCCCTACAAGTCCGTGCCGAACAAATGTTTTCCCCTTAGTCCCACCTGCCTGCACTCATACCATAACCCTCCATTCCCTTCTCATCCATATGCCTATCCAATTTATTTTTTAAATGATACCAATGAACCTGCCTCCACCACTTCCACTGGAAGCTCATTCCACACCGCTACCACTCTCTGAGTAAAGAAGTTCCCCCTCATATTACCCCTAAACTTCTGTCCCTTAATTCTGAAGTCATGTCCTCTTGTTTGAATCCTCCCTATTCTCAAAAGGGAAAAGCTTGTCCACATCAACTCTGTCTATCCCTCTCACCATTTTAAAGACCTCTATCAAGCCCCCCCTTAACCTTCTGCGCTCCAGAGAATAAAGACCTAACTTATTCAACCTATCTCTGTAACTTAGTTGTTGAAACCCGGGCAACATTCTAGTAAATCTCCTCTGTACTCTCTCTATTTTGTTGACATCCTTCCTATAATTGGGCGACCAAAATTGTACACCATACTCCAGATTTGGTCTCACCAATGCCTTGTACAATTTTAACATTACATCCCAGCTTCTATACTCAATATAACCCCATCTTTTGGAAGGAGGGAAGAGCAAACAGGGCTCGTCTGACATCAGCAGCCGGGAAATTGCCAGAAGATTCGATCAACAATGTCATTGCAGGTTCGCTTGGAAAATGCTGTTGAAATTGGGCAGAGTCATGTTGGCTTGTTGCCAAGGGTATGGTTGGCAAATCTACTGGAGATTGTTGGTTGGAACCGGCAGAGGACGGAATCCTGGGGACTTGCAGGAAAATGTTGATCTTGCACTAAACGTTATTCCCTGTATCCTGTATCTGTACACTGTGGACGGCTCGATTGTAATCATGTATTGTCTTTCCGCTGACTGGTTAGCACGCAACACAAGCTTTTCACTGTACATCGGTACACGGGACAATAAACTACACTGAACTAAACTAAACTGGAGTAAACTGAACCTGAATGAACAGTTACACGAGAGGCTATGGGACAAAGTTAGACCGTGGTCGGGAACGATATGGATTAATCGGGAGTGAATGTGTCATTGTTGCGTTGGGGGGGGCGGGGGGGGTGAGAAGTGGGGCGCTGCAGAGACGGCCTAGGCTCCGGCTGTTGACAAACCACGTCAGAGACTGGCTGAGCGATGAGGTGCAACGTGCTCACATCTCTGGAGGCCACAGTGAGCTGCGAGGCACAAGGAGGATATTGGAATGCTTCACTAGTATGTGGACCGGTTATTCACACCGGCAGAGGCACAGGCAGCTGAACATAGAGCGTGAACAATGTGTAGTCGTGCACAGTCGTGGAACGAAACATAAAGATGGTGGGGGATTGGACGGTTTGGTGTGGAGAGAATGGAGTGGATGTGGAGAGGATGTGGAGAGGATGATTCCAGTAGTGGGGGCTTCTATGAGCCAGGTCATTGCGTATTTTTACAGCAGCGGAGATTGATAATTATTGATTATGGGTGTCGGGGTCGGGGGCGGGGGGGGATGGGGGGGGTGGGGGTGGGGGTGGGTGGGGGGGGGGGGGGGGGGGGGGTGACAGGGTTTGAGAGGGAAAGATAGATCAGCCATGATTGAATGGTGGAGTAGACTTGATGGGCCGAATGGCCTGATTCTGCTCCTATGTGTTCTAGTTGTATGGTGTCGTCTGTGTGTCTTTGTACACCTATCACTGGCAACTGACGTATGAGTTCTGAAAACAATTAGAACGAGAAGCAGTTGCTTGGTGTGCAGTGGGTGGAATGTGTATCGGGACTGTGACTCGATTACACCGGGTGTCGAGAGATTGTTTGTGCGATTCTCTCCATCACAGCTGATATCCTTCAGCACTGACAGAGCAACAAAGATTTGTGTGTTCACACCTTACCCTCCCATATCTCTGTGTCACCCTCTCCCCTGACTCTGTCAGAAGAAGGATCTTGACGCGAAAGGTCACCTATTCCTTTTCTCCAGAGACGCTGCCTGACCCGCTGAGTTACTCCAGTATGTTGCGTCTCTCAGGTGTAAACCAGCATCTGCAGTTCCTTCCTGCATCAAGAATCACCCCATTCCTCACCACTGACCTGACTGAGGTCTACAATGTCGTTGGTGGTGGTGGGGGGGGGGGGGGGGGGGGGGGGGGGGGGGGGGGGGGGGGGGGGGGAGGGGGGTGGATACGGTGAACATTCACCCCCTGGGTAGAGGATTCTAAAACTAGAGGACTCAGGGTTAAGGTGACAAGCGTGAAGGGTGTGCAGAGCGGGAGTGCGGGGTGGGGAAAAAGGGGGTTGAGGGGTGGGGAGAGAGGGGAGTGAGGGGGCAGAGAGAGGGTGAGGGATTTGGAGGGAGGGAGTGGATGGGGAGAGAGGGGGTGAGAGGTTGGAAGAGTGAGGAAAGGGGGGGGGGGTAGATTTGAGGAGGGACCCAAGAGTGGAACTGCACAGAGTCTCTTGTCCAGAGTAGGGGAATCAAGGACCAGAAGAAGGGTTTCGGCCCGAAACGTCGCCTATTTTATTCGCTCCATAGATGCTGCTGCACCCGCTGAGTTTCTCCAGCATTTTTGTGCACCCCAGAAGACATTGGTTTAAGGTGAAGGGGGAAAGATTTAATAGGAACCCGAGAGGGGTGGTGGGTGTATGGAACGAGCTGCCAGAGGAGGTAGTTCAGGCTGGGACTATCACAACGTTTAATAAACAGTTAGACAGGTACATGGTTAGGACAGGTTTGAGGGATATGGACCAAACGCAGGCTGGTGGGACTAGTGTAGATGGGACATGGTGGTCGGCATGAGCTAGTTGGGCCGAAGGGCCTGTTTCCGTGCTGTGTGATTCACTGACTCGTGTTGCTGAGTGTGAAGAGGATGTGATGCTGGGGAACGAGTTCTCTCTGTGATCTGAGCTTTGCTGCAATTGCTGATTAAAGTGAGAACCGTCGCTGTTCTGTGTTAACGCGCTCCGCCAGTGGCTCTGTTCAATATTTGACAGCCAATTATCCCACAATCTCAGCTCCCAGTCACAGCGTCCTGGAGACTGAGAGACGGGGGGAGGTGGAGACTGTGGGAGTGGGAGACATAGAAACATAGAAACATAGACAATAGGTGAAGGAGTAGGCCATTCGGCCCTTCGAGCCTGCACCGCCATTCAATATGATCATGGCTGATCATCCAACTCAGTATCCTGTACCTGCCTTCTCTCCATACCCCCCTGATCCCTTTAGCCACAAGGGCCACATCTAACTCCCTCTTAAATATAGCCAATGAACTGTGTGGCCTCAACTACCTTCTGCGGCAGAGAATTCCACAGATTCACCACTCTCTGTGTGAAAAAATGTTTTTCTCATCTCGGTCCTAAAAGATTTCCCCCTTATCCTTAAACTGTGACCCCTTGTCCTGGACTTTCCCAACATCGGGAACAATCTTCCTGCATCTAGCCTGTCCAACCCCTTAAGAATTTTGTACGTTTCTATAAGATCCCCTCCCTCAATCTTCTAAATTCTAGCGAGTACAAACCGAATCTATCCAGTCTTTCTTCATATGAAAGTCCTGACATCCCAGGAATCAGTCTGGTGAACATTCTCTGTACTCCCTCTATGGCAAGAATGTCTTTCCTCAGATTAGGAGACCAAAACTGTACGCAATATTCCAGATGTGGTCTCACAAAGACCCTGTACAACTGCAGTAGAACCTCCCTGCTCCTATACTCAAATCCTTTTGCTATGAATGCTAACATACCATTCGCTTTATTCACTGCCTGCTGCACCTGCATGCCTACCTTCAATGACTGAGGGGGAGGTGGAGACTGGGGGGGGAGGACTGGGAGACGGGGGGGGGGGGGGGGGGGGGGGGGGGGGGAGGGGGAGGGGGGGGGGGGGGTGTTTGGGGGGGGAGGGGGGGGGGGGTGGGAGGGGGGGGGGGGGGGGGAGTGGGAGAAGGGGGATGTGTGAGACGGGGAAATGGACCAAACGTAGGCAGGTGGGACTAGTGTAGCTGGGACATGTTGGGCAGTACGGGCAAGTTGGGCTGAAGGGCCTGTTCCCACACTGTATCACTACGACTCTATCATGGAACTTAAATACTAATCAGCATAGTGTTCCTGCCTCCATCGTTCAGACTCTGGTACACGGATCATCAGCTCCATGGGATTTACAGCTTTCAGCCTCATTAACTTCTCTAGTAGTATTTCTTTAGTAATACCGATTTCTATTACATCCTCATTTACACTGGGCCATTTGTTCTCTACTGTTTCCGAGAGGATTTTTTTTGTGCCTTCCTCGATGACAGCAGACGAAGTATTTGTTTAATTCTCCAGCCATTTGCTTGTTCCAATTATAAATCCTCCCGTCTCCTTCTCTGGGGCCTACATGTCCCTAGACTAACCCTTTCCTTTGTACGAACCGTGCATGACTCCAGCAGCCCGTCTTCCTCCCTCTCACAAGTTAACTCCTGTGTTCTGCTGCCTTTTATCACATTCTAGTTTGTCGTTTGCTGAATTTGATAATGTTCCCCCATCGCGCGGATCATTGTTCATTTCTGGCAACTAACGATGGCTTGTGAAGGAACGAACTGCAGATGTGGCTTACACCGACACACAGGCACACAGTGCTGGAGTAACAGCAGCAGGCCACTCGGCCCATTTGGTCTGTCCTGCCCACCAGTAAATAAGACAACTGTTCAATATAGAAGGCGAATTCCTGGCAGAACATTCCCCATTCCAGTTACTCTTTATGTGGAAAACTTCCCACTCAGATTTCCTCCAACCCTCGTCCTTCTTACTTTAAACCAAAGCCCCCTTGTTGTTGATGACGTCACCATGAGGGATCGGCTCTGGCTAACTATCCTGCCGAAAACGCTCCTCGTTTTACCCACCTCTATCATGTCACCTCTCAGCCACCTTTACTCCCCCCCCCCCCCCCCCCCACCGCACCCCCCCCCCCCCCCCCCCACCCCCCCCCCCCCCCCCGACCAGGCTCGCATCGCCCGAGATTCACACCGCGGGGAAACAGACCCTTCAGCCCAACTGGCCCACACGGCCAACAATGTTCCATCTACACTAGTCCCACCTGCCTGCGTTTGGTCCATATCCCTCCAAACCTGCCCTATCCATGTAACTGTTCCTCGAACGTTGCAATAGTTCCAGCCTCAACTACCTCCTCTGGCAGCTTGTTCCATTCACCCACCACCCTCTGTGTGGAAAAGTTACCCCTCAGATTCCTATTAAATCGTTTCCCCTTCACCTTGAACCCGTGTCCTCTGGTCCTCGATTCCCCTACTCTGGACAAGAGACTCTGTGCATCTACCCGATCTATTCCTCTCATGATTTTATCCACCTCTATAAGATCTCCCCTCATCCTCCTGCGCTTCAAGGAATAGAGACCCAGCCTACTCAATCTCTCCCTGTAGCTCACACCCTGTAGTCCTGGCAACATCCTGGTAAACCCTCTCTGCAACCTTTCCAACGCCGGGCCTCCATTCCAGGCAACTGCCATCACCATGTGCTCTGCATCCTCTCCAGCTTCATCGCATTCCCCCTGCAGAGCCACACGACTGTTCCCTGTGCTGGGAGTATCTAGACTAGAGGACGCAGGTTCAATATGAGAGGAAGGAAGTTTTACAGGGGATCTGAGGGCAACGGTTTTCACACAAAGTTTAATTGGCGTCTGGAGTTGGTGTCTGGAGCTGGTGTCTGGAGTTGGTGTCTGGAGCTGGTGTCTGGAGCTGGTGTCTGGAGTTGGTGTCTGGTGTCTGGAGTTGGTGTCTGGAGCTGGTGTCTGGAGCTGGTGTCTGGAGTTGGTGTCTGGAGTTGGTGTCTGGAGCTGGTGTCTGGAGTTGGTGTCTGGAGTTGGTGTCTGGAGTTGGTGTCTGGAGCTGGTGTCTGGAGTTGGTGTCTGGAGTTGGTGTCTGGAGTTGGTGTCTGGAGCTTGGCGACTGGAGTTGGTGTCTGGAGTTGGTGTCTGGAGCTGGTGTCTGGAGTTGGTGTCTGGAGTTGGAGCTGGTGTCTGGAGTTGGTGTCTGGAGCTGGTGTCTGGAGCTGGTGTCTGGAGCTGGTGTCTGGAGTTGGAGTTGGTGTCTGGAGTTGGTGTCTGGAGCTGGCGTCTGGAGCTGGTGTCTGGAGCTGGTGTCGGGAGTTGGTGTCTGGAGTTGGTGTCTGGAGTTGGTGTCTGGAGTTGGTGTCTGGAGCTGGTGTCTGGAGTTGGTGTCTGGAGTTGGTGTCTGGAGCTGGTGTCTGGAGTTGGTGTCTGGAGCTGGTGTCTGGAGTTGGTGTCTGGAGCTGGTGTCTGGAGTCTGGAGTTGGTGTCTGGAGCTGGTGTTGGTGTCTGGAGTTGGTGTCTGGGGTTGGTGCTGGGGGCTGGTGTTGGTGTCTGGTGCTGGTGGTTGGAGCTGGTGTTTGTGTCTGGAGTTGGTGTCTGGCGTTGGTGTCTGGAGTTGGTGTCTGGAGTTGGTGTCTGGAGTTGGTGTCTGGAGTTGGTGTCTGGAGTTGTGTCTGGAGTGTGTCTGGAGTTTGGTGTCTGGAGCTGGTGTCTGGAGCTGGTGTCTGGAGTTGGGGTCTGGAGCTGGTGTCTGGAGTTGGTGTCTGGAGTTGGTGTCTGGAGTTAGTGTCTGGAGTTGGTGTCTGGAGTTGGTGTCTGGAGTTGGTGTCTGGAGTTGGTGTCTGGAGTTGGTGTCTGGAGCTGGTGTCTGGAGTTGGTGTCTGGAGCTGGTGTCTGGAGTTGGTGTCTGGAGTTGGTGTCTGGAGTTGGTGTCTGGAGTTGGTGTCTGGAGCTGGTGTCTGGAGTTTGGTGTCTGGAGTTGGTGTCTGGAGATGGTGTCTGGAGCTGGGTCTGGCGTTGATGTCTGGAGTTGGTGTCTGGAGTTGGTGTCTGGAGTTGGTGTCTGGAGTTGGTGTCTGGAGCTGGTGTCTGGAGCTGGTGTCTGGAGCTGGTGTCTGGAGCTGGCGTCTGGAGCTGGTGTCCGCCCAGACCAGGCGACTATTTGCATGCTCGTCCCACAAGCAGATCTACAATCATGTATTACAATCGCTCCACACTCTTAAATCTCAACTCCTGCAGCAACATTCATGTCAAGAGTCAAGAGAGTTTATTGTCATGTGGCCCAGACAGGACAATCCAATTCCTACCTGTCCACTGTGGACGGCTCGATTGTAATCATGTATTGTCTTTCCGCTGGCTGGTTAGCACGCAACAAAAGCTTTTCACTGTACCTCGGTACACGGGACAATAAACTAAACTGAACTGAATGAGCTGTCAAGGAAGGAGTGGAGGCAAGATTGGGAACAACAATGAAGGTGGTTGGACAGGTACCTGAATCAGCTGGGTATAGAGGAATGCAGATTTAATGCAGCAAGTAGAATTAGTGAGGGTCGCCACAGGGCCTGTGTCTATACTGGACACCATTGCTAGTCCTGCTTCCCCACTGGGACTGGGACTGTACAGCTCACAGCAATATTAATGTTGTATTGGATGCAGGCACTTGGTTATACAGCATGGAAAGTGGCCCTTCGGCCCGACTCGTCCATGCCGACAGATGACCCTTTGGCGGCAATGACAAGGGGGCAGATTATTATCTCAATGGGGTTAGGTTAGATAAGGGGGAGGTACAGCGAGACCTGGGTGTCCTTGTACACCAGTCACTGAAAGTTGGCGTGCAGGTACAGCAGGCAGTGAAGAAAGCTAATGGATTGTTGGCCTTCATAACAAGAGGATTTCAGTATAGGTGTAAAGAGGTTCTTCTGCAGTTGCATAGGGCTCTGGTGAGACCACATCTGGAGTATTGTGTACAGTTTTGGTCTCCTAATTTGAGGAAGGACATCCTTGTGATTGAGGCAGTGCAGCGTAGGTTCACGAGATTGATCCCTGGGATGGCGGGACTGTCATATGAGGAAAGATTGAAAAGACTCGGCTTGTATTCACTGGAGTTTAGAAGGATGAGGTGGAATCTTATAGAAACATATAAAATTATAAAAGGACTGGACAAGTTATATGCAGGAAAACGTTCCCAGTGTTGGGCGAGTCCAGAACCAGGGGCCACAGTCTTAGAATAAAGGGGAGGCCATTTAAGACTGAGTTGAGAAAACACTTTTTCACCCAGAGTTGTGAATTTGTGGAATGGGTGGATTTAAGAGAGAGTTAGATAGAGCTCTAGGGGCTAGTGGAGTCAAGGGATATGGGGAGAAGGCAGGCACGGGTTATTGATTGGGGATGATCAGCCATGAACACAATGAATGGCGGTGCTGGTTCGAATGGCCGAATGGCCTCCTCCTGCACCTATTTTCTATGTTTCTATGTATCAAGTCTACTCCGTCATTCAATCATGGCTGATCTATCTCTCCCTATTAACCCCATTCTCCTGCCTTCTCCCCATAACCCCTGACACCCGCACTAATCAAGAATCTATCTATCTCCGTCTTAAAAATCCATTGACGGCCTCCACAGCCTTTTGTGGCAATGAATTCCACAGATTCACCACCCTCTCATTAAAATAATACCTCCTCATCTCCTTCCTTCAATTCTGAAGCTGTGACCTCTAGTCCTAGAATCTCTCACTAATGAAAACGCCTGGAGAATTGGGTACAGTTTCGTCTGTAGAGTCTCGACTCGTAGAAAGGTCTCGACCCGAAACGTCGCCTATTCCTTCTGTCCAGAGACGCTGCCTCACCCGCTGAGTTACTCCAGCATCTTGTGTCTATCTGTAGTTTCATCTCCACGTGTGTGCAATTGTACTGAGGTCAAGGTGCGTTTGTCACCTGCACATGTGCAGTGAGGTGCAGGAACTATTTACCATACCACATATATGACCACACCATACAGTACCATACCATACGTTACCATACCATGCCTGGAACAGTACAACCCTTGTCTGCAGCAGCATCACTGGCACAGAGACTCAGACAACACGCAGAAACATCAATTATACATACATTCTGCAAGGCAGCGAAAAGAAAAAGACTGCAGAAACAAGACAGGAGTGCAAAAAATGCTCATTTAGAAAACAAGTCTAGGTCGGGTATTAGAAGCATTTCGAGAAGGGTGTGTTGGTTTCTGGGTGGATGAGGCGGTGAGGGAGTGTAGAGCAGATCAGGGCCTCCTCGTGTATCAGGCATCCATTATCATTGTCCATGTTAGGCACAAAAAGCTGGAGTAACTCAGCGGGTCAGGCAGCATCTGTGGAGAACATGGATAGGTGACGTTTCACAGAGTGCTGGAGTAACTCAGCGGGTCAGGCAGCATCTATGGAGCTAAGGAAATAGGCAACGTTTCGGGCCGAAACCCATAAGGGTTTCGGCCCGAAACGTTGCCTATTTCCAGAAGGATTTTGGTCCGAAACGTTGCCTATTTCCTTAGCTCCATAGATGCTGCTGCACCATAACTGAGTGGGTCAGGCAGCATCTGTGGAGAACATGGATAGGTGACGTTTCACAAAGTGCTGGATGCTGCCTGACCCGCTGAGTTACTCCAGCATTTTGTCTCTATCTTTGGTGTAAACCCACACCTTCAGTTCCCTACACATACCATGTACCATGGGGACATGCCGTGTACCAGTTACCTGGTTCACTTCAGCTCCAGTATGTTATGCACCCTTCATTTATGCTGAAATTAATTTCCTCAGTTACTCCCTTTAATTAAAGAATACTAATTATGTTACAGCTCTGAAGACAGCTCACCTCACTGTAACGTGAAGTCATTCCACCCAAGCGAATGAACTGTGGAAGAGATAAAAACCCACCTGATTATGATCCCATTGTGTGGTTAATCTCTCCTCCCCTGACTTAGCCAATGCAACATCAAGCCGCCATGTAAACGTTGCTGCTGTTCAATGCCACCCGCCCTCCGCCACTCACTCACTCACTCACTCACTCACTCACTCACTCACTCACTCACTCACTCACTCACTCACTCACTCACTCACTCACTCACTCACTCACTCACTCACTCACCCACTCAGTGTCAGTGTGTGTGGGGGTCAGTGTGTGGGGGGGATCAGTGTGTGTGGGGGTCAGTGTGTGGGGGTCAGTGTGTGTGGGGGTCAGTGTGTGTGGGGGGGTCAGTGTGACTGTGATAGGGTCAGAGTCCCAGCCCCAACTACCTCCACAGGCAGCTTGTTCCATACACCCACCACTCTCTGTGTGAAAAGGTTACCACTCAGATTCCTATTAAATCTTTCCCTTACGCCTTAAACCTCTGTCCTCTGGTCCTCGATTCCCCTACCCTGGACAAGAGACGGAGGAGGAGGAGGAGGAGGAGGAGGAGGGAGGAGGAGGAGGAGGAGGAGGAGGAGGAGGAGTTGGAGGGGGAGGAGGAGGAGGAGGAGGAGGAGGAGGAGGAGGGGGAGGGGGGGAGGAGGAGGAGGGGGAGGAGGGGAGGAGGGGGAGGGGGAGGGGGAGGGGGGAGGAGGGGAGGAGGGGGAGGGGGAGGGGGAGGAGGGGGAGGGGGGGGGGGGAAGGGGAGGAGGGGAGGAGGAGGAGGAGGAGGAGGGGGGAGGAGGAGGGGGAGGAGGAGGGGGAGGAGGAGGGGGAGGAGGAGGGGGAGGAGGGGGAGGAGGAGGGGGGGGGGGAGGGGGAGGGGGAGGGAAACAGTGTCCCTGCCGTTTATCATTCACCTCACTAAATATTTCAGTGGCGGTAGCTATTTATAGTCAGACAGCAAACATCATTTTTCAACCGTCCAGTGACGGAATTATCCAGCTGTCTTGCAGCCCGCACAGAGTGTGGAGCCACGGAGCGCAGAGAGTTTGATTAAGATTTATCCCTGAGGAAATTAGTGTGGATATTCCTCGATTACACAATAATGGAGAGGGAGCTTCACTCTGTGCCTGACCCTAGTAGTTTCCCCCTAAACCTTTCCTCTTAACTTGTACTTGTCCAAATGTATTTTAAATGCTTTTGTAAAACCTGCCTCGTCGATTTCATCCGGCTGTTCGTTCCCTATATCATAGAAACATAGAAACATAGCAAATAGGTGCAGGAGTAGGCCATTCGGTCCTTCCAGCCTGCACAGCCATTCAATATGATCATGGCTGATCATCCAACTCAGTATCCCGTACCTGCCTTCTCTCCATACCCCCTGATCCCTTGAGCCACAAGGGCCACATCTAACTCCCTCTTAAATATAGCCAATGAACTGGTCTCAACTACCTTCTGTGGCAGAGAATTCCACAGATTCACCACTCTCTGTGTGAAAAATGTTTCTCTCATCTCAACCCCCCCCGACCTCTGTGTGAAATTGCCCCTCAGGATCCTATTTAATATTTTCCCTCTCACATTGAAGCTGTGCTCTTTTGTTCTTGATTTCCCCACCCTAAGAAAAGTGGTATTCACCCTATCTATACCCTTCACGTGTACTGTGTACCGAGGTACAGTGAAAAGCTTTTGTTGCGTGCTAACCAGTCAGCGGAAAGACAATACATGATTACAATCGAGCCGTCCACAGTGTACAGATACAGGATAAAGGGAATAACGTTTAGTGCAAGGTAAAGCCAGCAAAGTCCGATCAAGGATAGTCCAAGGGTCACCAATGAGGTAGATGGGAGGTCAGGACCGCTCTCTAGTTGGTGAGAGGACGGTTCAGTTGCCTGATAACAGCCGGGAAGAAACTGTCCCTGAATCTGGAGGTGGGCGTTGGTTTTCACACTTCTGTACCTCTTGCCCGATGGGAGAGGGGAGAAGAGGGAGTGACCGGGGGTGAGACTGGTCCTTGATGATGCTGCTGGCCTTGCCGAGGCAGCGTGAGGTGTAGATGGAGGCGATGGAAGGGAGGTTGGTTTGTGTGATGGTCTGGGCTGCGTCCACAACTCTCTGCGGTTTATTGTGGTCTTGGACGGAGCTGTTCCCAAACCGTGCTGGGATGCTTCCCGATAAAATGCTCTCTGTGGTGCATCTGTAGAAGTTGGTGAGAGTTGTAGGGGACATGCTGAACTTCCTCAGCCTTCTAAAGAAGTGGAGGCGTTGGTGAGCTCTGTTGGTCATTGATCCAATGTGGGTGATTCAGGATAAGTTGTTGGTGATATTTACTCCTAGGAATTTGAAGTTTTTAATCATGTCTAGTTCGTGGCCGTCAATGTAACTGGGCTGTGTGAACCGTTACACTTCCTAAAGTCGATCACCATCTCCTTTGTCTTGCTGACATTGAGAAAAAGGTTGTTGTCTCGACACCAGGACACCAGGTTCTCAATTTCCTTCCTGAACTCCGTCTCATCATCATTTGATACCCGGCCCACAATGGTGGTGTCGCCTGTGAATGTGTACATTGAATTAGATTTGTACCTGACTGCACAGTCGTGGGTGTACAAGGAGTAAAGAACCGGCCGAATGGCCTAAATCTTCTCCCACTTGTGACCATATCAACGTGTGAGAACGCATCCTTGTCGCGCACCAGTGTTGAGGATTATCGAGGGGGATGATTCGTCTCGTATCCTCGCTGATTGGGGTCTGTCAGTCTGGAAGTCGAGGATCCCGTTACAAAGATGATTGTTGCCCAAGTCCCGCGAGTGTGTATTCCAATTACTCCAAGTGTGGCCTCTCTGGACCTTATACAGCTGGTGAAGGACAATGTACCAAAAGCCTTCTTGACTATTCTATCTACCTGTCAAGCCATTTTCTGGGAAACTATGTGCTTGTGCTCCTAGATCACCCCAGGAGCACTCTCCTCCACAACACTCACCAGGGCCCTGACATTCACTCCGATCCCGCCCTAGTTTGGATTGACATAACGCAACACCTCACACATAATGAATTAAACTTCCATTTATACAATGGACAACAGGTGCAGGAGTAGGCCATTCGGCCCCTCGAGCCAGCACCGCCATTCAAT
Organism: Leucoraja erinaceus; assembly: GCF_028641065.1. Lineage (NCBI taxonomy): Eukaryota > Metazoa > Chordata > Chondrichthyes > Rajiformes > Rajidae > Leucoraja > Leucoraja erinaceus. The sequence goes on from NW_026576812.1 coordinate 58,891, forward strand.
GTGATCATGGCTGATCATCCACAATCAGGACCCTGTTCCTGCCTTCTCCCCATAACGCCTGACTCCGTTATCTTTAAGAGCGCTATCTAGCTCTCTCTTGAAAGTATCCAGAGAACCGGCCTCCACCACCCTCCGAGGCAGAGAATTCCACAGACTCACAACTCTCTGTGTGAAAAAGTGTTTCCTCGTCTCCGTTCTAAATGGCTTATCTCTTATTCTTAAACGGTGCATCTGGACTCCCCCAACATCGGGAACGTGTTTCCTACCTCTAGAATGTCCAACCGCTTAATAATCTTATATGTTTCAATAAGAACCCTCTCATCCTTCTAAACTCCAGAGTGTACAAGCCATTCACACGGAGAGTGGTGAATCTGTGGAATTCTCTGCCACAGAAGGTAGTTGAGGCCAGTTCATTGGCTATATTTAAGAGGGAGTTAGATGTGGTCCTTGTGGGTAAGGGGATCAGGGGGTATGGAGAGAAGGCAGGTACAGGATACTGAGTTGGATGATCAGCCATGATCATATTGAATGGCGGTGCAGGCTGGAAGGGCCGAATGGCCCTACTCCTGCACCTAATTTTCTATGTTCTATGTCTATTCCTTGGCCCTCTTGCCCAACTGATCAAGTATAATTCTTGATAACTGTTCATTGGTAATATTGTTTTTCAATGTACCTCGGTACACGTGGCAATAAATTAAAGTAAAACGGAAATTAATGTCACATCTACCGTGAAACAATCTGCTTGCTGCTCATATCATACATAGAAACATAGACAACAGGTGCAGGAGTAGGCCATTCAGCCCTTCAAGGCAGCACCGCCATTCAATGTGATCATGGCTGATCATCCACAATCAGTACCCCGTTCCTGCCTTCTCCCCATATCCCTTGACTTCGTTAAATGAGTACAACGGGTAATACAAAAGATAAAAGAAAGTATATTGGGTAGCTAAATACATTGTCACGTCCACACAGGAGGCGCAGGTAACAAGAAATGCCAGAGGCACTATTCCATAGTTACTAGCCTAGTTTATTGTCCCGTGTACCGAGGTACAGTGAAAGGCATATGCTGTTTGCTAACCAGTCAGCGGATAGACAATACATGATTACAATAAGCCAGTTCGGTATTCCGACTGCGCATGCCCAGGTCATAGGTCACTCGCTATAAACATTCTCGGTAGGTGTGCTGCTACGTGTGTGAAGCCCTGCGTTTGGTCCGTGGTCGGGGTCGGACCCGGGTCTCCGGCGCCGCGGGTACTGTTGACTTGCTGCTGGGCCGACCCCGACCCCGTCCCCTCTCGGGTGTCCCGTCCCTGTCCGGGGGCGGCCGGAGATGTCTGTGGTGGCTCTGGGCTGGCGGGGAGCTGGCCCCGGGCTTGCATCCGGCGTGGGGGGGACCGGCGGGGGGCGGCCCGGAGTGGTGGGCCGAATGGCCTCATTCTGCTCCTATTACTTATGTAGCTATGATGGTTGGATGTTGGGGAGGGGGAGTGGGGCTAGTTCGGTGCGGGGGGGGGGGGGGGGGGGGTGGGGGGAGTATGGGGGGTAAGTGTGACTGGACGGAACGGGGCTAGTGTAACGGTGGGTGGGGCGGGGGACGGGGGGGAGTGTAAGGTTTGGTGGGGGGGGGGGGGGGGTGGGAGTGGTGGGACGTACTGGTGCGGGGGGGTGGTGGCGGGGGGGCAGGGGGGAGTGGGGGGTTGCACGGTGGATCGGGGGGGGGGGGGGGGGGCTCGTTGATGGGGGGTGGGGGAGTATGGGGCCATAGGTAAGTGTATGACTGGACGGAACGGGGGAGTGGGTAACGTTCTGGTGCGGTGGTGGGGGGGGGGGGGGGGCGTGGCTGAGTGCAACGGTGCGGTGGTGGGGGGGAGGGGCGGGGGTGATACGCGTGGTGAGTGCAACGGTGCGGGGGGAGGGGCGGGGATGAGTGCAACGGCGGGGGGGGGGGGGGGGGGGGTGGCGGGGGCGGTCGGGTACGAGTGCATCGGTGCGGGGGTCTCACTCCGTGTGCTGTCTGTTGCCAGGAGAACCCGTACATGTGCAACAACGAGTGTGACGCCAACACACCGGAGCTCGCGCACCCGCCCGGGCTGATGGTGGATGATGACGGGCGGATTCCCAACACCTTCTGGCAGAGTGTGTCATGGCGGACATTCCCGCGGCCTCTACTGGTCAACATCACCCTGTCCTGGGGCAAGAGCATCGAGCTGACCGAGGACATCGTCATCACCTTCGAGTCCGGGCGGCCGGAGCAAATGATCCTGGAGAAGTCTCTGGACCACGGGCGCTCCTGGCAGCCCTACCAGTTCTACGCCGCCGACTGCCTCAACTCGTTCGGTATGGAGCCGCGGAGGGCCGGAGAGCTGCAGCCAGCCGCCGTGCTCGACATCATCTGCACCGAGGAATATTCCCGCGGGTACGTGTGGAAGTTGGACAAGATGGTGCGCTTCGAGATCCAGGAACGCTTCGCGCTGTTCGGGGGCCCGCGCCTGAAGGACATGGCCTCGCTGTACGGACAGCTGGACACCACCAAGGAGCTGCGGGACTTCTTCACGCTGACCGACCTGCGCATCCGCCTGCTACGGCCCGCCACCGGCGCCACCAGCGTCAATCAGCACAACCTCTCCAAGTACTTCTACGCCATCTCCAACTTGGATATCCGTGGCCGGTGAGGACTACGGCCGCCTGCGGCCATGGCGGGGGCACGGCGGGGTCACTGGGTTACAGCGGGGTCACGGCGGGGGCACTGGGTCACAGCGGGGTCACGGCGGGGTCACGGGGTCACGGCGGGGGTATACAGGTTCACAGCGGGGGTCACGGCGGGGTCACGTTCACGGGGGTACCGGGGTCACAGGGTCACAGCGGGGTCACGGCGGGGTCACAGGGTCACAGCGGGGTCACGGGGGGGGTACAGGTTCACAGCGGGGTCACGACGGGGGTACGGGTTCACAGCGGGGTCACGACGGGGGTACGGGTTCACAGCGGGGTCACGACGGGGTCACAGGGTCACAGCGGGGTCACGACGATAGACAACAGGTGCAGGAGTAGGCCATTCGGCCCTTCGAGCCAGCACCGCCATTCAATGTGATCATGGCTGATCATCCCCAATCAGTTCCTGCCCAATCAATTCCTGACTCCACTATCTTAAGAGCCCCATCTAGCTTTCTCTTCAAAATATCCAGAGAACCTGCCTCCACCGACCTCTGAGGCAGAGAATTCCACAGACTCACCACTCTCTGTGAGAAAAAAAAAAGTGTTTCCTCGTCTCCGTTCTAAATGGCTTACCCCTTATTCTTAAACTGTGGCCCCTGGTTCTGGACTCCCCCAACATCGGGAACATGTTTCCTGCCTCTAGCGTGTCCAAACCCTTAACAATCTTATATGTTTAAATGAGAATCCCTCTCATCCTTCTAAACTCCAGAGTATACAAGCCCAGCTGCTCCATTCTCTCAGCATATGACAGTCCCGCCATCCCGGGAATGAACCTTGTAAACCTACGCTGCACTCCCTCAATAGCAAGAATGTCCTTCCTCAAATTAGGGGACCGGAACTGTACACAATACTCCAGGTGTGGTCTCACTAGGGCCCTGTACAACCGCAGAAGGACCTCTTTGCTCCTATACTCAACTCCTGTCGTTGAGAAAGCCTAAAACACGCCACGGTCGGGAGGGGGGGGGGGGGGGGGGGGGGGGGGGCACGGGATCAGTGTGACCAGTGGTCACGGGGCAGGATGACCACTTGGGGTCCATGGAGTCACGGTGACCACTGGGTAAGGGGTCAGGGCAACATCTGAGTCATGGGTCTGAAGAAGGGTCTCCACCCGGAACGTTACCCATTCCTTCTCTCCAGAGATGCTGCCTGTCCCGCTGAGTTACTCCAACATTCTTGTCTACCTGGGCCAAAGGGACCAGGATGACCTCTGGGGAACTGCGTCATGTCAACATGTATAGGAAGGAACTACAGATGCCGGAGTAACTCAGCGGGACAGGCAGCGTCTCTGGAGAAAAGGACTGGGCGACGTATCGATCCGAGACCCTTCTTCAGGATAGTTAATGTTGATCATCTGGACAATCCAGGTTAACTCTAGACTGCGAGCCTTGCATCAGTGACGGGGAAGTTTAGTGGCGAAAGAGAGGTCCCGGTGCGGGGTCCCGAGGAGGGGTCGCGGGCAGCGGAGCGCAGTGGTGGCTGGGCGGGGTCCCAGTGGGGAGATGCGGGGAGCGGGTAGGGGAGGAGGAGAAGCGGCGTGGGAGGGGGGGGGGGGGGGGGGAGGGGGGGAGGGGGGGGGGGGGGGGGGGGGGGGGGGGGGGGGAGAGGGGAGAGGGGGGGGGGGAGGGGGGGGGCGGCTCCGGCCAGGAACTTCCCTCACTCTCACCAACCCCTCTCCCCCAAACCCGGCCGTCTTGTCTCGCCAGCTGTAAGTGCAACCTTCACGCCAACAACTGCGTGATCGACAAGGGCAAGCTGAGCTGCGAGTGCGAACACAACACGACCGGCCCAGACTGCGGCCGCTGCAAGAAGGCGTTCCGTGGCCGGCCGTGGAGATCCGGCTCCTACCTGCCCATCCCCAAGGGCACGGCCAACATCTGTGAGTACCGGGGCACGCGCTCCTCACACCCCCCCCCCCCCCCCCCCCACCCCACCCCCCCCCCCCCCCCCCCCCCCCCCCCCCCCCCCCCCCCCATCCCGGGCCGATCCCCGCCGTGGCTTAACTAAGCAAAACGTAACACCTCGCACTTGACCGGGCAGCGGTGGGGGGGAGGGTCGGGGCGGTGGGGGGGGAGGGTCAGGGCGGTGGGGGGGAGGGTCGAGCGGGGGGGGGGGGGGGGGGGGGGGAGACCGCCCTCTGCGTGAGGGACATTTGAAGGGCCGGCTCCCGCGCTGGTGACGGCCAAACCAGGAAACTGAGGGCGGGACTGGGTGGGGTCGGGTGTGTGACAGACCCCGGGTAGGCACCGACCTCGTTCGGTTATCCGGTCTCACCCGGGCCTGTGACACGGTGCTCGGATGGGCCACTCGGCCCGGTCGGCTATACTAGCGTGCTCGGTAGTGGAGATCCGCGCCCGACCCCTCTCTCACCTCACGCTTACTTTCCTCCCTTAGGCCTCCCGGACGCCGTCAACAGTAAGTAGATGCCGACCCGTCGCTCACTCTCCCCGGGAACTATTCCACATCCCCCCCTCCCCTCCCCCACCCGCTGGCCGGCTACATTGTGAGAGTGTGACCTGATGAGTGTGAGTAGCAGGGTGCGCGCAGCCGGTGTGAGCAGAGTATGTGTGTAAATATGGTTTGGGTGTGAGTCGGCGATTACGGTCTTAGTATGAGCAGGCGGGTGTGAACAATCCATGAGTGTGAGCAGGCGGTGTGAACAGTCAATGAGTGTGAGCAGGCGAGTGTGAACAGTCAATGAGTGTGAGCAGGCGAGTGTGAACAGTCCATGAGTGTGAGCAAGTGAGTGTGAACAGTCCATGAGTGTGATCAGGTGAGTGTGAACAGTCCATCAGTGTGATCAGGCGGGTGTGAACAGTCCATCGGTGTGAGCAGGTGTGCGCGCGGAATATATACATAGATACATAGACAATAAGTGTAGGAGTAGACCAGCGCCGCCATTCAATGTGATCATGGCTGATCAACCACAATCAGTTCCTGCCTTCCCCCAATATCCCATTGACTCCGCTATCTTTAACAGCTCTATCTAGCTCTCTCTTGAAAACATCCAGAGAGCCAGCCTGGAGTATTGTGTACTGAGGCAGAGAATTCCACAGACTCACAACTCTGGGTGAAAAAAGTATTTCCTCATCTCCGTTCCAAATGGCCAACTCCTTATTCTTAATCTGTGGCTTGCGTGTCCAAATCCTTAATAATCATATATGTTTCAATGACATTCCCTCTCATCCTTCTAAACTCCAGAGTGTACAAGCCCAGCTGCTTCATTCTCTCAGCATTTTTGACACTCCCGCCATCCCGGGAATTAACCTACGCTGCACTCCTTCAATAGCAAGAATGTCCTTCCTCAAATTGGGAGACCAAAACTGCACACAATTCTCCAGGTGTGGTCTCACTAGGGCTCTGTACAACTGCAGAAGGACCTCTTTGCTCCTATATTCAACTCCTCTTGTTATAAAGGCCAACATGCCATTTGCTTTCTTCACTGCCTGCTGTACCTGCATGCTTACTTTCATAGACTGATGTACAAGGACCCCCAGATCCCGTTGTACTTTCCCTTTCCCCAACTTGACACCATTTAGATAGTAATCTGCCTTCCTGTTTTTGCCACCAAAGTGGATAACCTCACATTTATTCATATTATACTGCATCTGCCATACATCTGCGCACTCACCCAACCTGTCCAAGTCACCCTGCATTCTCATAGCATCCTCCTCACAGTTCACACTGCCACCCAGCTTTGTGTCATCTGCAAATTTGCTAATGTTACTTTTAATTCCATTCTTTTAAATCATTAATGTATATTGTAAATAGCTGCGGTTCCAGCACCGAGCCTTGCGGTACCCCACTAGTCACTGCCTGCCATTCTGAAAGGGACCCGTTAATCCCTACTCTTTGTTTCCTGTCTGCCAACCATTTTTCTATCCATGTCAGCACTCTACCCCCAATACCATGTGCTCTAATTTTGCCCACTAATCTCCTGTGTGGGACCTTATCAAAGGCTTTCTGAAAGTCCAGGTACACTACATCCACTGGCTCTCCCTTGTCCATTTTACTTGTAACATCCTCAAAACATTCCAGAAGATTTGTCAAGCTTGCCAGCATCTCCCCCACCACCGGTGTCAGGCTAACTGGTCTATAATTCCCTGCTTTCTCTCTCCCTCCTTTCTTAAAAAGTGGGATAACGTTACGTTCCCTCCAATCCACAGAAACTGATCCAGAATCAAAAGAATATTGGGAAATGATCACCAATGCGTCCACGAATTCTAGAGCCACCTCCTTGAGTACCCGGGGATACAGACCATCAGGCCCTGGGGATTTATCAGTCTATCCAACACCATTTCCTGACTAATGTGAATTTCCTTCAGGTCCTCCATCACCCTTGTATTTCTGGGAGATTGTTGGTGTCTTCCTTAGCGAAGACAGAACCAAAGTACCTGCACAACTCGTCTGCCATTTCCTTGTTCCTCATAATAAATTCACATGTTTCTGTCTTCAAGGGACCCACCATTGTCTTAACAATTTGTTTCCTCTTCACATAGTTAAAGAAACGCTCACCATCGTTCTTTATATTCTTGGCTAGATGACCTACGTACCTCATATTTTCTCCCCGTATTCTGTTGCTCTTTAAAAAATCCCAATCTAAGTGTGAACGATGTTATGCGTGCGAGCAGATGGGTGTGACTAGGTGAGTGTGAACGGTCGCGTGTGAGCGGACTATACGTGTGAGCAGAGTGTGAGTGTGCGCAGGTAGGGGTGAACAGGTAAGTGCAGGCAGGGTCTACGTTGGTGCAATTGGGTGTGAGCGCGGTTTGTGAGGGAGCAGCTGCGTGTGAGCAGGCGTGTGAGTGTGAGCAGGCGTGTGAGTGTGAGCAGGCGTGTGAGCGTGAGCAGGCGTGTGAGTGTGAGCAGGCGTGTGAGTGTGAGCAGGCGTGTGGGTGGGTGTGAGCAGGCGTGTGAGTGTGAGCAGGCGTGTGAGTGTGAGCAGGCGTGTGGCACAATCCCCCGACTGTGGGGACGGAAATGCCCCGATTATATAACAATTGTCACTCATCCCTCTCCGTCTGACCGCCGCTGACTGACCCGGAGTGACCCTCCCCCCCCCCCCCCCCCCCTCCCCCCCCCCCCCCCCCCCCCCCTCGACCCCCCCCCCTGACCGCGAGGAAACCCTTCACTCCGGCAACTGGTCATCACAGGAATCCGACCCCCTGACCCTTTCCTCAGCGACTCACACCCAAACGAGATGAAACTTCCGGACCCCCCCGACCGCGCAGTCCACCCAACCTCCCCTCGGACCACCCCTCAGTCACCCTCCTCCCTCCCTGCCCTCCTCCCTCATCCCTCCCTATCTCTCCCCTGTCCCCGCTCCCCCCTCCCCCGTGCTGTGGCATGCTACCCGTCGGCGACACGTCTCCGCCCCACTTGCCCCCACCCCGGTCTACTCTCTCTGTCCTTTCCTGTCAGCCTGTCAGTGCCTCGGCCACTCGAGCCGCTGCAGTTACCTTGAGCTGCTCAACGCCGCCATTTGCGTGGGCTGTAAGCACAACACGAGAGGCCATCACTGCCAGTTCTGCCGCCTCGGCTCGTATCGCAATCCCGCCGTCCCACCGGAACACCACCACGTCTGTCTAGGTCAGTCCCGCTGCAGAGCCCCCCCCACGCCGCTCCCCCCCCCCCCCCCCACCCTCTAGGTCAGTCCCGCTGCAGAGCCCCCCCACGCCGCTCCCCCCCCCCCCCCCCTCTAGGTCAGTCCCGCTGCAGAGCCCGTCCTCGCGCGCCCCCCCCCCCCACCCCTCTAGGTCAGTCCCGCTGCACAGCCCGTCCTCGCCGCCCCCACCCACCCCTCTAGGTCAGTCCCGCTGCACAGCCGTCCTCGCCGCTCCCACCCCCCCCCCCCCCCCACCCTCCATCCCCAACCGGTGGGAACGACCCCCGCCCAAGTCCGGATTCAGGCGACTCCTTAGACCCTGTAACTCGGGCTCTCGAGTCCTGGCAACATCCTCGTAAATATTCTCGGTACTCTTTCAATTTTCCTGGCATCTTTTCTATAACAGGTTGTTGACCAAAACTAAACACAATATTCTCAGACTGAAGAAGGGTCTCGACCCGAAACATCACCCGTTCATTCGCTCCATAGTTGCTGCCTGTCCCGCTGAGTTTCTCCAGCATTTTTGTCTACCTACAATATTCTAAGCGCAGTTGTACTAACGTCTTGTCCAGCTATAACATAACATCCCAGATTTCCATACTCAATACCCTGACTGATGAAGACCAATGTACCAACAGCTATTTAATACCCATTC